>NW_023416390.1:68583458-68620958 GCF_014108235.1 Myotis myotis | reverse complement strand
TCTCAAACAGGAACCAATTGCCAAGTTAGGCTGGAGCGGAAACAGAAGGAAGATGGTAAGGATGTCTTATCAGCTATATGATTCTAAGAATAAAAATTCGAGAACAAATCATTTGGAAATACAAAGCAGAAAGACGGATGTCCTGGAGGCCGAACTAATCCCAAAACAGTGTTTCCCCTCTAAGGTTTTCCATGCGATGCCGGCCACTTGTTGAGTGTTAAAATACTCTTCAGCGAGAGAATGCTGTGTTTCCTTTGGCATTCGAGGCACTTTCTAACCAGTACTGGAACTTGAAACTAGTGCCAAGCCTAAACACATCTGGTTGATTCCAGGCCACAAATAGCACTGGAATGTCTTCAACACCTTCCATAGCTGCCATACTTAAAAGTTTATTTCCAAAATAGAACTGACCCCCAAAAATTATCAGACGGATGCTCCAGAGTTTAAGTCAGAAATGTGTCCTGTAGAGCAGTCTGTGTCATCATAACACGCATGAAGCTGTGTGCTTGTTTCCTAAGACAAACTTGCATTTCAGCAAATTAAATTGAAAATCAGCATTAGCAGATTCAACCCCATTGTGGTTTGCTGTGTCATATTCTGAGATTAGAAACCCATTCTACATACTTCAGGTTTTCAATTGTATGGTGTGATAGAATCTCAATTAGTAATCAAATACCTTTATTAATGTTATTGAATGCCTCTGGGGGCATGCTACTATTTAGAAATTTTTGTAGGCTGCTACATTAATGGTCATTATCTTAAAGGAATATCCAATATAAATATAGTGATGATAGATGTGGTAAGGCAAGTTATTAGAGTAGGAAGAAGTTATTTACCTGTAAGAGAAGAAATTAGAAAGGCATTTGTTGGTGACTACTCCTTGTATTGGAAATAAGGAAAATTCTTGTAATCTACTTCTCATCTATGGCTAAAAGTCTGAAGAAAAATTTATAATTCAAACCACACAAGAACCACTCCTTCACTTTTGGAAAAGATGTTTCAAATGAGGTAAACTGGAAAGAAGTAGAAGAGAATTCAATGGAATGCCAAGAGTTTGGAAAGGTAGGGTGCTTTTCCATTTGACAAGACTAACGTAGTGAGATGGCCACTTAACAGGAAGTAGAAGTGTATTTGGGGAAAAGACAGAGGTTTTGTCTTCCTGAAAACTTGAAGTCGCTATATAGGAATGTGGTCTCTCTTGGGTGGTATTGGGCCTTAAAGAAGAGGATGCTATCAGAAGCAAGGATAAGACATTTCTGACCGTGGCAATTTTATTCACGGGGACAGGGCAGCTCAGTGCTAAATAGGGGAGATGGGTTCTGGAGTCTGATTGCTTGGGTTTAAATCCACTTTTATGACCCGCTGTGCAGTCTCAGTTATGTTAACCTCCTTAAGGACCAAGGTTCTTGTCAGTAAAAGAGAAATCATTTGGAGACCGAACTTATGGACTGGGCATATGAGTAAAGGAGACAACATAGGTAAGAAGAGTGTCTAGTATAAGGATAGTACATTGTAAGCACTCAGTTAATGTTAGATCCTTTTATTTGCATTCATTAATACATTTTCAATAATTACCCAAGTCGCAAGCAAGATGCATGTATCAGGAGCAGAGTAAATAGAAGAAAGAAATCTGAGTGGAGAGAAGAGAAATTGCAGATGAAAGATTTCTTGGTGCTTTCCTTGCTAAAGCATGTATTGGTTGAACTGTCCCACAACCTCCTTTAGAAACTAATGTCTCATCAGGTCAGGAGCACTAAAAGGTCAACCAGATGGGTCACTCATGGATCGGCTGTGTGAAAAATTCTGAATGAACATCGCAGTTGACATGCCTCTCTCTTTTCCAAAGGAACCAAACACAAAGCAGTATCTTTAGAGAGAACACACACTCTCCAGAACAAGTTTCAAGGCCTGTTAGAAATGCTTGGGTGATGCCCACTAAACTGCAGTCTATTACACAAATACTCCATCGTTACAGGCAACCAACTTTCGGGGAATTCATTTGATAATAAACAATATGCTTACAATAAAAATATATCAATTCTGCATTATGAACTGCCGATATGAAAGAGTAAAATGCTCAGTTATTATGTATACAAAGGTCAGAATTTGGAAGTGAAGGGTGGGGAGTTCTGACCTATATCTTGCACTAAATCTCCAGAAGTTTCACTGCTAAGCATTTAGGAAATTCTATTTAAATAGAAACTGACTTGAACATTCAGCTCTTTTGAACTTGTTTGATTGGTTTACCCAATTCAAATCAAGACATCCTGGAATTAAATTCCCACATGAATAAGGTTCAGAAAAGACATCCAAATTGACACTGAATGATCAAAACTTTTTAAGGGTAATTTTTTCTACTATTGAGGTTCATGATTCACCTGACAGCTGGAATGATAACTGAAATTAATAAATGGAAGGTTTGTGGTATGAAAAATATTATCATACAACTGAGAAATAAAATTGACTAGTCATTTATGTAAAACTTCTACTTTATCGACTTAAAAGCAGAAACATTTTTATTACTTTTCCAAATAAGGTGGGTTTAAAAGTGCCTACCTCAATATTTCAATAGAGAAAGTACTCAATAAATGTCAAATTTAAATTTTAGTGGAATGCAAATGAGTTCTTAACAGTGTCTAACAGGGGTTTCAGATTTTTTATTTCACAGTACTTGTTCATGGCAATTTATCCTATCAAAGTCAACATTTACGTAGTGTTTTTTTCCCTCTTTCGCAGGCCCAGTTCCCAGGAAAAGCAAGCAAGCAGTACACCATTGGTAAGAAAAATTAAGCATTATATCATTGGTGTCTGCCTAGGAATAAATTAAACAGGTCGAAGTGAAAGAGCATAGGATCACAAGAATAAGTAGCTCATAATTTCCTTATTAATTTAAACTATCCTATAGGTTAAATTGTGAACATGTAAGAAACACACTTTATCAATGACACATTCTTAACATATTTTCAAATGATGATTCGACTTCATTTCCCAACCTTAGACTCAATCAACCCAAAGACTGTTCTCACTTATAATTTTCATATTATTACATTTTCAATGTATTACTAGTGCTTAATATAAACAAATACAAGGCTTTTGGGGCCAAATTAGGGAAGGAAAATGGACTAAATTTCCACATATATCATAAAGATAGAAAATTCATGAAGAACTTCACTTTGATGAAACCTGATACACTGACAGTAGTTACATCATGAGATGTTTGGTCAAGAGACCAAAAAGTTAACACACTGGAAACTTGACAAGCGGTTAAGCCAACAGGAGGATACTTAATCACACAGAGAAACCATTGGATGGTTAGCATCTTGTTGCTAAGCAATGTTTCTAGGCAGCAGATCTCACATCTTAAAGGACCAGAACATTTTATTTTTTTAAATACAACGTATTTTTCAAATTGATTATGTGTATTTATGTTTGTCAACTTTTGGGTCTCTCAACTTTCTATATACCTATGAAATTTATGGACTATGTAATTTATTTAAAAAAAAGTTATTGACTGGATGTCAATATGTATGATAGCCCTCACTAAAATAAAAGTTTTACACTCACCATGTAGCAAATGATAGAGTTTGCATATGGTCATATAATAAAACCAATCAGAGAGGGAAAGATGCCTTCAGTGATGTGCCTATTGCAGCTGAATAATGAAATAAAAATATATTTGAGGTTGATTAAAATATTAAAGTAAATTTAGGTATGAAAATATCTTTACTCTAAAAATACTTAAATAGGACTTGGTACTAAAGAAAATATCTATGATAGCTATCAAAAAAGACAAATGTAGGAAAATTTTGACATATCAAATTTTGAATTATATCACACAAGTATAAAAACTTTTGGGATCTGCTATTCAAATTAAGTTGTCATTAGAGTATCTTTATTTGAACTGAAAATAATAGCAGTTAATGTCACAGTTGAAAGAAAAGAAAACTGACCTAGAGTAAGAACACTGTTACTTATCAACCTTGTTCTCTTCACATTACTCTCAACACTTCATATTACAGAACTCACACAACTTTCCCCCCGACTCTCTGGCTGATTCCGGTCACTGGTGCTGCCTCCAGCACATGCTCAGTGAGGAAAAGGGAAGCTGATGAATAGGAAGTGCTTCCCAAGGATAGTGTTCAGTCTCTAAAAAGAGTGCTATGTATTTAGACAAAGTATGACAGAAAATATTGCCAGTCCTTTTTATTTCTTTTTCTTGTTTTTTCTCTTCATCACTTTTCCCCCCAAAAGCATTAATGTTAGGTTGATTTTTCCCCTCTATATTAAAATATTTGTTACCAGACTTCCTGGTTTAAAATGAAAAATTTTCTATAATTTTCCCCTGCCAATGTTTTTTTTTTTTTTTAATTGATTTTTTACAGAGAGGAAGGGAGTGGGATAGAGAGTTAGAAACATCGATGAGAGAGAAACATCCATCAGCTGCCTCCTGCACACACCCTACTGGGGATTTGCCCGCAACCAAGGTACATGCCCTTGGCCGGAATCGAACCTGGGACCCTTCAGTCCGCAGGCCCACACTCTATCCACTGAGCCAAACCGATTAGGGCTCCCCTGACAATACTTTGATTGAAATCCTACGCTCTTCCTTTTCCCATCTAGGGTCAGTAAAGCATGCCAAGTTTCTCGTGGAGAAAAGCTGGGGATGGGTTAGGGACAGGGATGAGGCTGAATTACTTTGCTGTGAAGTGTGGAGGGAGACGGAGGCAGGAGGGAACACAGCATCACTGCACCACAGAGTTGCAGATCAGATCTTGGATCATGGGAAGTAATATTGCTTCACATGATGGTACTTCACCTTTCTTTTAAAAAATTAACTCACTATCTCTCTACTCAAAGAGAAGAATTAGGCTGCCATCTTGTCAACTTTATAATTTTTCTAAATTGGAAATGAATTTAGAAAGTTTTATTTTAGTCTTCTAAATATAAGTAGTTTCAGTAGCATATTTGGCCTATTATATTACTTATGTCTTTTCTTTCACAGAACTAACACTTTTATTTTATTCAAAATATGGCCAATTTATTAAAACCAAACAGAATCACCTCTGAATCATGGCCTACTTAAATTTTGTATGATGAAATTCACACAGCATTGACTAAATTTCTTTTGTTATTAAATTTTTACATATATAAGTTCATCACAGCTTCAGTATTTGAAGATATTTTCAATAGCTTGATTGAATCATGCATGCCATTTCATCTTCCTGGCCATTTATAGATACCTTTGACATGATTAGTGAATTTGGGGTACAGATTAATTCAGAAGATAGAAAGACAAGCACACTCACAAACACATAAGTAATCCAATAAACAGGCAATGAGAAAGTCCTACTGAGCTAGGCAAAAAGCGTTATTTCTTCCTTGTTGAAGGTATCAGCATATGCTACATCTTATGTTGCACAAGTGTACTCATTAAATATTATGAAATGTACAGCAGGCCAGGAAGCTCTAACTAGCTAGTCAAAGTCACTCATACCTGTGTGTTCGTATTTGTGTCGCAGAAGGGAACTGCTTTTCTGGAATGTCTTGTCACATAAGTCACACGCATACATGCCACTCTCTGTCTTCTTGATCTTCTTTCGAGACAGACAGGAGTCGGAGTCTGTCATGTCATCTAGGCCTGACATGTAGTCCTGCGCTCCATCAAGCAATTCTCCCTGTGATGTAATCACACAGTTCAACACAGTCTCTTCTCTTTGTATTGATACCAAACAACTTTGCATAGGCTGACATTTGGAGAACCTCATCATGCTTGCTATTAATTCGTCTAGTTTTTTGTTTTTTTTTTTAAAAAAAAACTTATTAACTTACACAAACAGCACATGAGGTCTCACATGTCAACAAAAACCTTCACTATCCTAGCTGGTAGAGCTCATAGTTTTTCAAGGATAGAAAATGGTTAATTCTAAAAGTGAGAAAAACATAACATTTTCTAAAATCCTTAATTGTCTCTATATCAGGAAATACCCATGAATGAAAATTCAGCATCAGAATTTGTGTGTTTTCCAGGGTGCTTGACTTCAGAAATGATATGTAGCTGCAGAAACCCCATTTTAATTGAATTTTATATTTAGGTACAAAATGTTATTATTATGCAATCTATTTAAATGTATGTCTACCAACTAAAGGCCTCAAGCTATATTTTTATATTTAATTTTCTAATTTGAAATAGGGAATATTAATAACACTTTTTATCAATGTTCTATCTATGTTAAAACAGCCTTCAGCATTGAACAATAATGAATGTGGATCAGTAAATTATTAAATTTCTTGATATTTATTTTGTCTTGATCCAAGGAGTGCAAACTTGCATGATAACATACATTTCCATTTGCTAGTCCACAGTTCAGCTTTCTTAGACTACATTTGCACTAATTAATATTAGAGAAGATTAAATAGGCTTAAATACATTTACAAAGAGGGCAGATGTACTGTCAAATGGAATACGGGGACAGCTGTTACGGAGGTGCATGCTACTTATGCTCCTATTTTGCCAGCAGGGATTATACAGCATGATGTTAAAACATACCTGCTTTTGTATTTGAAAAAACCACAAATTACTTACTAGTTTGGAATTATATAAAAAGTCATGTGGAATGTGCAAAATAATTTTTAGAATACTCTTCAAAATTCTTTATAAAACCAAGTGCACATCAAAATTATACATGCAATTGTGAACAGCTGTGACTTATAAATGTTAACTTTTAGCATCTATGGAAGTAATAGCAAATATTGTTATCAAAGCACAATTCCAAAAGTAGATGAGTCAATCTAAATGGACCTTAAAAATACATATTAAGTACATTCTATTTTTAAGGCAAATATGCTTAAAGAGTACAGTGTTCTACTCTTTCTTCATTTAATTTCCTAGTCTAGGTTCAAATTAAAACAAACTCTTCTATTTCTGCTGAAACCATAACACTTGATTTTTTTCACTATCATTTTTTCTCCTGCACGCACATCAACGATATTATTTTCATCTCTTCCACAGCAAAAAGGTATGTCTCATTACCTGAAATCCTTGTTTCCGTTGGTATTTTCTCCTTTGCTGCATCTCAGCAAAAGTAGCTGCTCCAGTTGGGTAGGTATAGGCCATATGTGGTAGGAAGCTCATCTGATCCAGTCCTGGGTATGGTCGTAGCCCAGGGATACTGGTCTGGACTGGTGGCATGAAAGTGGCAGGGGGAAATGCGCTTTGTGGAGGAAGAGCTGTGTATAAAGGTTTGGCACTAAATGGGTTCATGCCGAACACTGGGTTAGTGCTTTTGTTGTCCAGATTATTTGAACTTGCAAACTCCTTCTTGATAAAAGTCAAGTTTAGAGGCTCATCTGAGTTTTCAGATGATGAAGAAACACTGTTATGGTCTAAGGTTATGCTACTAGCTTTTGTTTTGTTCTTGGTGGCTATAATACTTTTGGGTTCTTTCATTTGTTTTGGTAATGACAGGTCCAAAGGCTCAGCCTGGAGCTCCTCAGAAGAGAAGCTGTTTGGAGTGTAAGAACTACTGTGGGAGTTTTTAGAAGATGTGGAGGAAAGATTTAAGGGAGAAGGAGTGTTACTCCTTGAGTGGTCCAATTTTTCAACTGGTTTAATATTGGTAAAATGGGAAGGTTTTGTTAGCCTGAGAGGAGGATCACAATTCGTAACACTGTTGTGGAGTTCTGCTATAGATGGTGATGTTATGGAGTCCAGAGGTTTTACGGGAGACCTGGGTAATAAAGAGTCTTTTGTGGGAGGGTTACTGTTGGGAGCTAACGGCTTGGAGTTCCTCTCCAGTGATGGTGACCTGGAATTTGAATACTGGTAGACTTTTCGTTGCTCAAACCATTCCTTCACAAATTCCTGAGGAAGGCCCACAGCAATGGAAATTTTCAGCAGTTCATCAGAGTTGGGCTCCATGTTCATAGCATAATATGCTTTAAGTACAGACATGTGGTCCTTGTATGGGTTGATGGGGCTTGTCATTCCTTTCTCAGAAAGTACAGATGACAAGAGGAGGGCTTTATTATCAACAAAAACTCCAGCTTTGTTGGGGACTATGTTTTCATGAGGTTGCAGGACTGCCTTGATCTCTTCATTCATTTTACAAAGGTAACGTTCATGCTGATGCAAGGGAATGGGGCCAGGAAAACTTTCTTTACAGAACTGGCATGAAAATGGAGTGGATATGCTGTGGTTCTCAATCATTTTGTCATCAGTGACCAAATCTATTAAAGTACGTAGCTTCTCTTTCTTTATATTACTGATCTGTCTCCTTGAGTCAGTAGTCAAGCTCTGGAGGCAAGCTTTGGCTTCGTTGACTTTTTCTAATGTGTAGTCAATAATACTTTTAGTGGCACCATTATGACTCACTACTGGAAGACCTACGGGTGGAATATTAGGAGAGGTAACTCCTTGTTCCTCAGGTTGAGAGCATGGATCCTTCATGTGATAACCTTTCAACTTTGAAATTTCTTCAGCCTTGCAGTCCATTTTTTGCCTGGAAACCGTATTGTCCACAATCTGTAAAACCTTTTGTACCTCGCTTAAGTTGCTATTCATTGTGGGAAATCCAAGTAGAGGGGCTTCCATCCCTACACCTAAGTGCTGCATTGGACTCTGAGCGGACGGATGAACTCCTAAAGGGCTGGTGGCTCCAAGTGCACCATTCATAAAGGGACTAGTGCCGCTAAACCCGTGTGTGGCCATAAGAACTTTATAGTCATTGAAGTCTAGTGGTTCTGTTTTAATTTTAAGTAAGCCTGTTTGTTCAGACATACTGAGTGGTTTTCCATTCTCCAATTTGTTTCTTAACTGGGTAATGGCTGAATTAGTAGGAGAAGAAGAAACAGAATTAGGGGAAGAACCCGTCTTGATATTATTTCTCATTCGGCCATTTACAGAGATTAAACCAATACATTTCTTGCTGCTGATGTGTGAACTGTAGGAACCGGAATGGGAGAAACGTTTCTTGCAGTTTGGGCACTCGTATGGTTTTTCACCTGGAATGACAATTAGAGTTAACATTATATGTCTTTGATTAAGTAATGACTACAATTGTCTACCAAAACAAGAATCTGTGAAACCAAAGGAAAGGAACACAATGAGGTACCTCTACGTTCTCGGGACTTAGGTTAGAATTATGTGGCCATAACTGTTTCTGGGCTTTTTCTACCCTGGGAGGACATAATTCAAGATGTTAGCAATGGAAGGTGAGGGCTATACCTTTTTCAGCCAAGACCCCAAATCTTGTCTTGCCATCGGCAGCCTCCTTTTAAACATAGTGTCAGATTAATGTGTGGTCAATAGCACAATAAAGATGTCACAGTATAAAAGGGAAGGATAGCCATGGCTTTAATCAATTCTTCAGAGATTCCATTGATTCTACCAATCCAGCTAGTCCTCTGAGTGGCATCCAATGTGGCAATAAAATGCTTGGCAGAACTATCAAAATAGTTACAAAGGAGAAATCTCGGTGGTAGGATGTTGTTTTGTAACATACAACTCTCAGGAATCAAGGAATATGTATGGTACAAAAGCTCTTTTCCAAAATTCTTCAATTTTTCTCTTTCATGGTTAGGTATCAAAAATGAATATTCTTTAGAATTTGACATTGGAGCTTCTTCAGGTCAACAATATTTAATCTGTAGGAGGGTTTTTTTTAAGGAAAAAAAGGGAGCTTCTAGATTTTGTGATAAATCAAAGCATTTGCGGTTTTTAAGAACTATAAGCATTCTTCTTCTTGCTTACTACCAAGATCATGCTTTTGGTTTGTACATAGTCTCATGGAGACAAAGCAGGCACACGTCGTTTAGAAAATAAGTGGGGAGTTCCAAAAAGCTACAAGCAAGATTGTGTACCTTTTAAGCAATCTTTTAGACTCCCCTAATGAAGCAAAATGCACAGGTGAGCACCAGCACCCCTGCTACTCACCACTGTGAATTCGCAGGTGTTCTTTCAGATGGTGTTTATATTTGAAGGCCTTGCCGCACTCCGTGCATTTGAACTTGCGATTACCTGCTCCTTGGGTCAGCATTTGGTGCTATAAAAGGAGAAAGACTGACATCAGTTTTGTGCAGGAGAAACAAAGGAAATTTGCTACAAATATTTTTAAAAGGCCTCTTTTTTTTTTAGACAGGCCAAAAGGTTTGAGTGCATGTTTATTTATTTGCCCAGTCTTTCAGAGTTGCAATAAAAGTGATAATGTTGGCAATAAAATTGGAACAAAAAAAAAAAGTGCTTTCACATGAGCATCCAACTACTTGCTTTAGAATTATCTCTGTAGTATCTCTTCCAAAATGTTTCTCTGAGCCTTTCAAGAGGAGAAAGCATAATTGTGAACATGTTTGTGGTTCTCCGTGTTTACAGCAGATTTGAAAATCTGAAGGTTTCCTGATGGAATGCAACTAGTTTGTCAAGAAAAAAATAAATATTATCCTGAAAATTCTAAATAGTCCCCACATCCCCCCCCCCCCCCCCCCCCCCACCACCAGTAAGTCCCCTCACACTAACAACTCATTTTATCACATTTTCTGTATCAGGGTAAAAGTGTGTCTTACACTGAAGCAAAACCAAATCTGAAAAAGAAAGAAAAATAAAACCTCACACAAACAAAAAAACAACAACCCCTTCACTGTGAACATGTCATTACAGGACAAGCATGTTTAAAGGGCTCCTTCTCTGCGCTAGGAGCAAGTGTAAACCCTCTTCTTCCTGAGGTGCTGCCTATCAGATCTGATTCATTATCAAATGTAAGAGCCAACATCTTGAGCAGTTTTATCACAGGCCAGTGGGAAAGACTTCAACGACTTCTCATTTTCCTTTTTAGTACTGTGCTAGGGAGTAGGGACCAAAAAAGAAAAAGAAAAAAAGTTTGCTGAAAAGACGAGTTAAAAGCAGCGAAGATATAATCAAACACAGCTGACCTTTTTGAACAAGGAAATAAAAAGCACTGTGACTTCGAATTCTGAAGGAAAGAAAAAATACAGTCATCCACTCTGGATGCTCAAGGTAGGAGGTCAGCCTTTTTCAAGCAGCAATGACACAAAAGCCTTTTGCAAAAAGACAGCACAGAAACGGTATGACAACTGCTAGGGTGTGCTGAATCTTCCCACATTCCTAGTGAGACAGATGGTGTTACATGGGACACAGGGAGGTTTGTTCAAACAGCAGCAACCTTCAAAGATCAAGCGGAGCCCAGCCCGCAGAGCGCCATTGAGGGACCAGCGCTCATATGTTGCTGAGTTGCATAAACAAACAGCAACAGCTGCTTTGTCTCCCCCCACAGCCCTCAGAGGACTACTATAAACTTTAGTTGTGCCACTGTTAATATGATACAATCATTTTAATTTACTAATTGTAAATGCCATGAGCAAATGAGGGGACTTTTCAACACCAAAGCTACCATTCATAATGCGCCAACACAATCACACTTCTGCATGTGAAATTTAAAGCAGTTATGCTAGATAAATATCTAGGCCCTTTTTTTCCCCTAGAGTGTGTGTGCACATAAGAAAGGGGAGGTAAACTGTTACGTAAGTGTAGCTATGCAAGCATAGTTTTTGTAACTGAACTTTGAAAAACATTCAGGTGACAAGCCCAGTCAGATGTAAATGGAGTGATTTACATGAAATGTTCTCTTAAAAGAGTAAAGTTCCATAATATAGTGCCATCATCATTGCTTGATTGTGTTTGCTTAGTCTCATTTTCTTTAGTCAAAGAAAATAAAGCCCAAAGGAAACAAAACTTAAGAGTTTTGTAGCATATCCTGTTTAATAATTTTTAAAACAGATATGGTGGCGAGGCTTCTCTAGGGGGATTCCAGCTCTGGAGGGCCAGGTGCTGGGACGCAGACACACCATTTCTGTTACCACCCGAATACGTCACAATATCAATGTGCCGTCAGTTCTCCCAGGAGGACAGAAAGAGCAGCTTTGCTAAAGCATGGAAGAGACACTGTGAGTCAATCCTATCCAATCATTTTAAGGATTTAAGAAGCTTTGCTTACCTGTCAAAGATAGAGTTTTTATTTTTAACACAAGTAAGCCAAACGAGGCCGAGTGATTTTACCATTCAGCAATAAACATGCATATCAAGAAGGGATCATTTTTAATGTATAGCCAACATTTTAGCAGTAATCCAGTTTATGTTCAATATATGCACATATATTATATGCTTTTTAAAAATTTCCTTAAAACACTTAATTAGATTTCATAAACTAGCAACTACTTGTAAAAATACTCTAAGTAATTGAAGGTGTTATACAACAAGTGAAACACACATTTCTTTTACTCTGACTTAGATCCTATATGGAAAAAAAATTCCCCCAGTAAAACGGGGTGAAAAATGGAATTAAAATTGCTGAGATGTTTAATAATGTATAATTAAAATGCTACAATTTCATTCACTTTTTTGTGGAACATAAAAATGAAACTAAAGTCAAGTTAAAGTGCAAATAAAATTTCTAAATTAGAAATTAACACACTCATTCGATCGTGAACATAAGACTATTAAATCATATTAGAAGAGACCATCAAAAAATCATTTAGACCTCAATTAAAGCTATTACCATTAAAAGATCTGCATCTTCAAAATGCCATGAAAAATTAATAATGATTGCCAATCAAAGCAATATCGTTTCTCTAAGGGGTTATTATAGAAAGAAATCACTTAAAACCAACCCCCCACCTGATCTGTCCCTGGCTTGTGCGTCACCATATGCCGCTCGAGCTGGGTGCGGTAGGCAAACGTGTAGCTACACAGAGGGCAGGAGAAGTTCTCCTCATTCTTCTCGTGGCGGTACTTGATGTGCTCCTTCAGGGATGTCAGGCGCTTGTAGCCCCGGTCGCAGTAGGGGCAGGTCAGCAGTTGGGCAAAAGCATCTGGAGTTCCAGGTGGCAGGTCTGTAGCCCAGAGACGGGAGGGAGAGAAGCGGGCCAAAAGGTCAGTAAATCAATGGCAGCTAATGGGCTGGCTGCCCGGGATGGCATGACAGGAATCAGGGCAGTCTGTGCACGCGAGTGCCATCAGCGCACCCGGCCCCGCGCGCACCCGGGACAGACTTGTCGGAATCAGCTCACACTGCGCTGGGAAATTAATTAATTACTTGAGCTTTGGGGGGGGATGTGGGGGGGGGGGGTTAAACAGCTGATAAATGAGGAGCTTCTCTTGACGTGACTGACAGTACGTAGTAAACCTGGAGTCACAAATGACTCAGGAATTCACAGTGTGAAGGGGCTTGTCAGGTGTCCGTAAAGAACAAAAGGTTAGGGTCAGTCTTTCTAAACTTTCGTGTGTGTGTGCGTGTGTGTGAGTTTCTGCCTTGAAAAGTGGAATATTTCAGAAAGATGGGAATCCATTTAGATATTTTTATCTCTTAGAAATAGGCTCTAATTGTTCTTGTTCTTTATTGGATGTACAAATGACACAAATTTGCTGACAAAAAAAATTTCACAATACCCTAAAATTACAGTTCTAATCTTTGCTCATGAAATTCCATGCCTCTGCAGCTGTTCTTCAAATTTTAAGGTAAACACCCAGGCATGTAGTGCATTTGTAATTGTAACAGCTGCAGAGGTCAGTGTAGTGGCTAAAAATGAATTACAGCCTCACCATTTTCTTCCTGCCCATTGGCCTCGGGCGTGCCAAGGCGAGACAGCTCCTCGGGGGCCTCTGGGTAAATGATGGCGGTGTCACTGCGCTGAAGGTACTCCTCGATGCTGACCGCGTGGACATCGCGTTCCTCCAGTTTCCTTTTGGCAAAGTATTCCTCAAAGTCTGCTGTGCAGTTTGCATTCTTAACTGAAATCATAAAAGGAGAAGACATGTGTTTTCAGGGCCTTCCTCCTAGGAGTCCAAGTCTGCTTACATCATTGTTAGGAAGACATGGTAACTTACAAAAAGACTAAAAATGCCTAGTTTATTTGTAAGAAATGTTGCAGGTGACTGGTTTGGGGTTACATGTTTACTCGTATATACAGAAAAAGAGGACTTTGCTTTAAGTTACATAGGCAAGTTTTATTTTCTTTTTCCAGGGATACTCGTCCACATAATTTCACAAATGATTTCTAGGGAAATTTTTTGAAAAAGCTGAACTACATTCTAAGATTCATAAGAGGGAGAGATAATATTAGCTCAGAGCTACTTTAATAGCCTATATAAAACTTCCTTCTCTTTTAATAAAGGTATATTTAATTTTTTATTGTCCACTAAACTTAACGTCCCTAACCACAGCTACATCCTGTTGCTAAATATAAGCTTTTAACGCTCCACTCTGAATATCACAGACAACCAGGACTACATACTCCCAGACAGATGCAAAAGCACAGATATTCCTAGAGAGATAATACTGGGACTGTGTTTTAAAAAATCATGGAATGTGGCAGTTTATCTTATCCTATAATTTCAGTATGTAGCTCAGTATTTTAAAGCTGCTGAAAATAAAATTAAGCTCATGACTGATAGAAATAAGAGGTAACAGGGTAAGCTAAGAAAATGGCTATATGGCTGTGTGAGTTTGATGTTACTTTTAAATACTGTAATTATGACTCTATTCCCATGAAATGAATAATAGTTATAAATCAATTTTAGCAACTTGTGTGACAAGACTGTGTATATTTGAAACTACTAGGTATGTTTCTGAAACGAGTGGGGCTTAAATAATCTAAATAAAATTTTTATGCATAAGACAGAGTTGGGAGAGTGTCTGTTACATTATTCTCCACTACAAGGAGGTGACAGAAAGTCCTTTGCTTTGTACAATTCATGGTGGAGTTCCACTTTCACAGTTTCTGAGAGCAGTTAACCTTGAGAACACCATATTCTTCATCTCGCCTTCTCTGCCATAAAAGATATCACAGAACTCGCTATACTAATTCTCTCTGGCAATTTGTGGCAGGGTGATCTTCAAGCAAGTCAGTCCATTTTTATTTTTATTTTTGGCTTTCACTGTTATGAACGTGTGAATTATAGATGAGAATAGGAAGTGGAACCTTCCATGAATTCAACAAGTATTTACTGAATGCCTGGTATGTGACACTCATCTGGTCTTGTTTGGATAAGCAAAAAACGGATCCAGTCTCATACTTCAGAAAGCCACGAGAGCAGTTAATACAAGTGATATAGTCTCAAAAACAAATATGACATTACAAACTCAAGTATAATGAAAGGAAGTTGCATGGTGGCATGGAAGAAGTAACAGGGGGACCTGATGGGGTCTGGAAGGTCAGGAACGCTTTAATGGAAAATGCCTGAAGTTTTAAATTAGAAGCTAGGGAAGAGCAGTGGTGACTGGAAGGACATGGTACATCCCAGGATCTGAAAGGACAGTGCTGGAGTGCAGAGTGAAAGCGGACCAGCGTGATGCAAGGGTGAGGGGGCAGGCAGGAACCAGACCATGTGGCCTGTGTCAGCCCTGTTAAGGGTTTGGGTTTTATTCTAAGAGAAACAGGAAGACATTGAAGGGTATTAAGCAAGGGGAATGGTTGGATGGAATTATGGATTATCTGCATTTTTAAATGACAAATCCAGCTATGGCGTGACAAGGATTGCAAAAGATAAAAGTTAAGGAATTGGTGATAGAGACTACAAGAGAAATGGCTAGATTTGAGAGATACTTCCGAAGTAAAATCACTAGTGTTGGGGAAGAACCGGGTGTGCCAAAGAGGATGAGGCTAAGATCCTCCTTCATGTTCAGGTTTTTCAAATTTGATGTACGGTAGGTGACATTCACCAAAGTAGAGCCACTGGAATGCTAAAAAGACTTGAAACTATAAGCTAATACTTTGGATCAAATAAAAGAGAACCGGGGAGCATTACACTTTGTAGACTATTAAACTAAGTGCTAAGGATCCTAAATACGGTGATCTCAAACTTTTCTCTTTTGCCACTGCAACTTCTGTTAATTTCAACAAGAGCAATGGTGTGATTCCAAGACCTATATGTCCTTCAAATATAGCTTTGGAATGTGCAATAGTGGATTAATAATTTATATCTTAAAATTTGGCTTAAATCTTTTCTTGGAATCTTGGAATCTTAAATCTTAAATATTTTTTTAGAAGAATAAGTCAGATCACTGTTCCACTGGTATACTCATGATGCTGTGGATGTTTCCCAAAACATACTTATTGGTGATGATTGCGATGGTGTCATTTAACTTGCACCATTAAGTCACTAGAAAGTATGAAGCAACTGCCAACTTGAACAAACTATCTGTCTTCGGTTTGGGCTAATCAAAATCACTTCAGATCTATCAAAATCTTTTGTTTTGAAGGGCAAGAAAAAGATAAAGGGGGAAAAATGGTGGATCCAGATGAACCTGTTTTGAACAACTTAACGGATTTGGCCAATGGCTGACTTCTTTTTCAGCACTCTGGCGGTAGAAAGTAATGCAATAGCTCTCTTCTGAACCCAGATCTACTCAAATGTTAAATGTTCAAGACGTGACTTATTTCAAGAGCACTGTCCCATTTAAAGGTCCTTAGTCCTAGTAGATATGATAGATGTACATTTAACATCCTAATTTTATCTTGATATTTCAGCAACTATTTGAATTATCTGGCTATTTTTACATGAATTTTGATTTGCACATGAATGTTTCCATCAGAAATGCAATCAAATGCAAATTAATTTGGATTTGCATTAATAGCTTTTTGGCTTAAAAGGGAGGGAAATTCTGATTTTTCTGGATAGGCAAACTAAACTGCATTTAGATACATCACTGGTGTTTGGAGAGGCAATTCACTTGCTAGATCAAATTTGGCCATGCTAGACTTCTATGTCAAGTGACATGGAGACAAAAAACATGAAATCATGTGCTTTCTTTAAGGATCATCTTTGATTATCTTTGTATCATGATTGAGGATGTTGCCTAGCAATTAGGCTCTCAAAAATCATTTATGGACTATATGTGGAATAAATTATGTCCTTAACACTAATCTTGATGTAGAAGTCTTCCAGTCAAAAGAAGCATAAGATAAGATACCTATAGTTGAGCTAGAAACTTAGGCCTACTATTCAAACAATTGTAGAACAATTATGTGATAAACTGTAGTGGCCATCATAAATACTTGCAAGAGTTCATTCGATAGGGCCCACATAAGTATTCAAAAAGAGTTTCATGAGGAAGATAGCACTCAATCATTTATTCTATTTGCTCCATCAGGACTTTGCTTCATGTGGTATAGGTATGCGAGTTATGTATCTCAACATCTAGAGTCATTTAAGTGGGCTAGACCCTAGCCTTCCATGAACTACGTATAATCATCATGGATATAATGTGGGTTTTTCCTGCCTCACGCCACAACACTCCCCTTTGCCTGGGAACGGTTCCCCATTTTCCCTGTTGCCAAGCCTTATGATACCCATGGCAGCTGCCATGTTATTATTGCATGATCCTGCTCCCCTAGTCACAGTGAATTAAGCTGCACGTGAAGTGGACTAATCTGAATTGAGGCATTCAACAGACCACATGGTCCAGGGGTAGCCTGGACCAATCCCTTCCCTATGATTTTAGGACTTTGTTCCAAAGAGAGCATCAAAGAAGTTTATTCCCCACAAGTGACTATAGCTATAAGAGGTACAACAAAGGAATTCATATATCCCATGTAGAATAAGATTTATGAAGAGAGAGGATGACGCAGGTAAACAGAGAGAAGTAGAGACAAACAGCAGGTCCAGACAGGACATTCTTAGCTGTATTTGTTTCGGAGGTCAAGGTGTACCTCTTCTCCCAAGAGCTCTGTGGTCAACCTCCCTAGATTCTGTGACCCGGGACATTCCCTTTTCTAACCTTAGGCCTGAGTGTTTAGTCTCTGAGACCCTAAAGCACCCTAACTGCTATAGTAGAACAATGATGAGATTACATTTTTGTTATTCTCAACATTGTTGGTAGAGATGACGTTTTGATTCAATTTGAAGTTTGCAGTTTTGGTTTCTGTAAAGATTTTGGAATACTGTATAGTGGACACAGGAATGAGGTAGAAAATTGGCTAAAAAGTTATAGAATTCCCCACTGCATTTTTCTAGTCTAAAATCAACCTCATTTTCCTTTTTTTTTTTATTTTTTAATCCCCTTCACTCCTTGGTCTCCTAGGAAGAACTGCCAAAACACACTGACAAAGGATATTTGCATGGTATTTATGATCAAACCATAATAAAATTCGCAAGAAGCCTCAAGTAATTTCTTCCCAAACCTTCTCCAGAGATTTTGTATTTAGTCCTAAAATTTACCCTAATGTCTTGCAAATATCTCCACTTTCCTGAAGGTCAAGTAAACTTTCTCTGTCTAAAAAAAGAATTTCATTAATTAAAAATGTTTCCTCATAGCCACGCATATTTTATTATGGTTAGGTTAAATTTCTAGGTGTCTACAAGTGAAAAAGCCTCAAATTTCTTGTAAATATGATTGTCTCTCTCTCACTAATGTTGCTTATCAATAACACTTTGATAAATGCCTTTATGTCTAGCTTACGATAAAGATTGTTATTTTTATTTTTTAAATATACTTTTAGAGAGAGATAGAAATATCAATGATGAGAATCATTGATTAGCTGCCTCCTGCACACCTCCTACTGGGGATCGAGCCTGCAACCCAGGCATATGCCCTGACTGGGAATTGAACCATGACCTCCTGGTTCGTAGGTCAATGCCCAGCCACTGAGTCACACTGGCTAGCTGAGATTGATATTGTTAGATAATAGTAGTTATCACTATGGACTGATTTTAGAAGTTATTGATTAAAAAACAGGCAATATTGTTCTGGCCAGTGTGGGTCAATGGTTAAAGTGTCAGCCCACACACCAAAGGGTCACAGGTTTGATTCCTGTTCAAGGGCACATACCTGGGTTGCAGGTTTGATCCACAGCCCTAGTTGGTCAGGGCCCATGCAGGAGGTAACCAACTGATGTGTCTCTCTCACATCAAAGTTTCTCTCTCTCTCTCTCTCTCTGTCACCGTCCCACTCTTGCAAACCAATGGAAAAAATATCCTCGAGTGAGGACAAAATAATAACAACGATAATAAAATAAATAAAACAGGCAATGTTAACAGAACTCTAAATAAAAGAGATATATTGGTCTTCAAATCAGTCACACACACACACACACACACACACACACACACCCATAATTGAGTTGTTTTAAGATACTTTCTCAAAAATTCTTAAAAGTGAATTTTACTTAGTGTTTACAAAGTAGTTAAATTATGAGACTTAATCCTTCTCCTTTTCTGTTTTCCTCTCTTTACTTTTATTGCCTCAACATTTATTTTCATTATTTGTAACAAGTATGGGTTCATGTAGGAAGACAGGTACTCTATTATCACTTGACTAGTACTCAGCATGTTTTTAATTTTCATTAGAAATTGAAGAAATATATTTGAATATTATGCTAAGCCATTTTAATAAACATCAAAATGAATAAACAATTCTTCTGGAAAGGAAAATATCTTGGAGGCTCTAGAAGAGCTGAAGCAAGTATATGTAAAAGCCTGAGTGGAATCATTCATCCATCCCCGTGTTTAATAACTGTTTATTGAGTGAGTACTAATGCCAGAGTGTGGTTGGGGTAGGATGCAATCATGTTGATTAATAATTTTTGCCTAGTTCTGTGACTCTTATATGTAGAGACACTTACATAAAATGTTTGTGAACCATCAACATATAGACATATAAATGCATATATGTATTGCTGGGGATAATATCTATATACATGTGTATGGATACTTCCTCTGTATGATGCAGAAATGATATATAATCTGGCGTTCACTCACTTCATATATCCAAGCGAAGGGACCAGAAGAAACTATCACAAATGTAGGTAACTATTCATCATCTTTTTGAAAACTTGTCTGTTTACTAACAACATTTCACGTGATTAGAAACTATTTTTAATGTAGTCATGTGTACTGAATTTTTTAGGAAGAAGCCCATGTTCAGCATTTGTTGAGGAATAAAAACTCTCACGCTGCTTGGTTTAAGTTGACTAACTAATGGAGTATAAGTATTTCATCATAAAAAAAAAACAGACACACGCACGTGTGCCTTTCTGCAGAAGGCTCCCAATATGCATATTGGGGCCAGACATCTAAAAACAACCGTGAGGGCCGAGGGTGATCTTGTTCTCACTACAGAGCTTCGGGGCAGACCACCAGAGCCTCCGACTGCTGCAGAGGTGTGTGTAAAGCCAGGGAAGGCTCATCAAAAGCGGCAGAGTTTTCTTCTCTTCTTGGGAATTCGTACAGGGTCTGGGCTGCTCTCTCCATGCCTGCTCTGACATGGCTTTCTCGGGGGAACACGTGATCTGATGCCAATGAGAGTCCCACGTGCAAGAGCTTTAGGAGAGAGAGTTGCAGAAGGAGCGGGGAGACAGGAATCCGTACTACTCTGCAGGATCAAATATCTCCCCCAACACCAGGAAGTAGCCCAGCCAGGGACAGAGTCTAATTTTAAAGTTAGCTTTATATCAGGGGCTTGTGAATGTCAAGATGGAGAGACAACTAACCCTGAGACAGTTGCGATTGCTATGTATCCTACAGACACCATGCCTTTAAAAAAAATTCCCAGTTAGATAATATGTATTATCTTTCACAATACTGTAGAATCTAAAAATTTGGAATTGGTATATTACCAAAAGGACTCATAGGCTATTTTATTATATTTTAAGGAGGTTTATAAAAGTAAGATGTTTTTGCCCAGCAATTCCGTGAGCTTTTCATGCTACACAACATGTACGGATGCTAAGGCAATGTTTCAAAATGGTGTCTCCAGGCTGGAAGCATGAGTATTACCTGGGAACCTGTTCGAAATGCAGTTGCTTAGGCTCGAACTCCGACCTATGAAATCAGCAATCTGTGTTTTAACAAGTCTGTCAGCGGATTCTGACACTCACCCAGTTTAAGAATCACTCCTCTGGGAATTCAGTCCTCTGACTCACATGGCTCAACAGGCATTCAGTAACATGGTTTTGTGAAACAGTACGAAACTGCTCCTACGTCAGGTAGCCTTCCCGACTGTTTCACCCCGAGCGCACACCCTAGGCCTGCAGTGACTGAATATCATCTGCATATCTCAATTTTCGAACTCATATCACCTTGATATCTGTTGTTTACATGTCTGTGAGCTGGCAGAGGCATGGATCATGTCTTATGCAGATTTTATTACTAGGTCCCTGTCCGGTGCCCAGCACACAGCGAATGCTCAATAACTCAATGATTAGACCAGGTTCTGGGTCACTGGACTCCTCATAGTGGCTCAGCTGCTTATTGTTTTTATATCCTCACCTGCAAAATGAACCAGTATATGCTTTCTGGGGTATCCTTGAAGTTCCAGAATTTCATAATTTCACTTAATTAATCACCCTAATCCAGTGGTTGGCAAACTGTGGCTTGGGAGCCACATGCGGCTCTTTGGCCCCTTGAGTGTGGCTCTTCCACAAAATACCGACTTCTGCGCATGGGCCACGAAGTTTCAATCGCACTGTACATGCACGCCCGCACGTGGTATTTTGTGGAAGAGCCACACTCAAGGGGCCAAAGAGCCGCATGTGGCTCACAAGCCGCAGTTTGACAACCACGGTCCTAATCAATTTGCTCTTTTTTTTTTTTTTTTTTTTTTTTTTGCCATATTCTTCTAGATTAAAAACTCAAACAAACCCAGCTTTCTGATGGAGGACCCACATCCACAGATTTAGAAACTATATTTTGGAACCGCCTGGACACTACAGACGATGCCACAAGGAACACAGTGCTTATTGAGTATTTGCTGAATGAAAGAGGGAGACACTCAAAAAGCTTGGGATGTCAGTTCTTTTATGTGGGAATCCTTGCTGTGAAGTTAGCTGCTTCTAATCACAAACAAAGCGAATAAAACCACAGCATTCACCAGCCAGGAAGTGACAGGCTCTTCTTGGTGTACACTGATTATAGTCTGAACATGACCCTCCCGTCCAACCTGCCAAGGGCTCCTTCTGTTTTCCCTGCTTGGAGCCTCTCTTTTCTCTACTTTATTTTTGAAAACTCTTTGTAGGAAATTAACTTAAAAATTAAAACGATAATTTGCATGACATATCTGACTTAGATGATAAAACTCTTCCATCATATAACAATGTGATCGTTATCATACAAAAGAAGAAAATGACATGCTTTATATTAATATGACCCCCTGTTAAGTATGTAGGTACTAAATTGAATTATCTAATAATCTGATCTTGCACAATTGGTTAACACTATACATCCACTCGAGCCTTGCTCAGAAATACCTCACGATCAAAATTGTGTGGTTTCTGTTACCCATATACGAAAGCTAGCCAATTAAAAAGTTTAAATTTAATCTCCATGTAAGAGTAATAAGAGGACTTGGAACTTTTTAAACCAAGATGATAATAAAGGTACAGAAAATGTCTTACTCTTTCCCCCACTTTCTCTGTGTTAATGAAATGACTCAGAATTCGTGCGTAAGGAGGCTTAACTGCTTGCTAGCCTGCTAACCTCACCATTAATATTACCAATTGAGGAGAGTTGGCCCATAACGCTTCTTGCTCAAGCAAGATTTTGCATCTAGATCTAGATCTGTACTCAGGATTCAATTTTTCAGTAGAGACCTGGAAAGACTCTGTAAACCTGGACAGAGTTCGTGTTTCTATGTGATACTTTAGGGCTCAAATCCCTGACCCCAGCCCTTCCCATTCTGGCTTATACTCTGCTATTATCATAGTGCATTTTTTGAGGTATAAGCAGGTCTGGCTACATCATTTGTGGGGCCTAGTGCAACATGTCAACAGCAAAGCAATGGGCCAAGAGCGAGGTCCTTCAAGCTCAGGGCCCCGTGACTATGCTCTCCTGGGTATGATATCATGAGGCAGGATCCCTGAGAACGACCCCTCCCACACCAACTATAGAAGCCCCGTGATTTTTGTTTCTTTGTCCCTGCTTTCTGGTAAAATGTTATTAGAAAGAGGGGTAGGGTGGCGTGGAGTCCAAAATTTCTAGTCGAATTTCCTCATTTACCAGATGACACAACTAAGGTACAGTGAGGTCCACAATTCATGCAAAGTGACACAAATGATTTCCAGAAGAGCTGGATGAAGAATTCATGTGTCCTCACTCTTAACCCATTAGTTTTCAACTATATTATAATAACTCATTATGAGGGAAAGAATGAGAGAACCCCATCTTTTTAGTTTCTCATCATGCCTAACTGCTTGGTTATGACCTGAATAGCTTCTAGATGCTGAAAAGTTCACTATGACATTATAAATAGTTCTAAACAACATTAAAACACCATGAAATTTGTATGGGGAAAGCAATGTAAATGCCAAATTCAATGTAAATAAAAGATTACATTTTAAATTTTTTTCTCTCTTTTTTTCATGTCCCTGCTTATTTCTTACTGGTTAATCCATGTTTCAGTCTATTGGGGCAAAACAAAAACATCATAAAAGTACTTCAAATTCACCATTTGAGATGCTTATTTAAAATTTCTATTTAATATTTAAGAATTGTAAATTTTCCTAATTTGGACTTTTCTTATTTTTAATCATGTTTCTAAAAGCACTCAATATAGAGTAAGTTCATGAAGCACCTTGCAAAGGTGAATTTGTATTAACTATTATGGTTCTAGTAAATAAAAATATCTCAAGTTTAGCTTAGGATTAGAGACTTTATTCACGGTTCATTTTGCTTTTCCATCTCGCGTATTACTTGTTTGTCCTTCCACATGCTTAATGATACCTTCCTCTATGCGTTCCACTTCTTCCAATGAATGAAACTGTGTCTTCCCTTGATAATTTCCCATCCCTCACAGCCTTGCCAACTGAGCTACTCCTGCTTTCATCTTTCTTCACACAAAGAGCAAAGAGGATGGGTCAACATGCTCCTTAATTCACACTACCCTTTCAAAGCAGTGTTCCTATTGTATTAATTTGTTCATCATCTATTTGTTTTTTCATTTATTCATTAATTCAACAAATAACCTGTTTATCAACCACCAAGGCTATGTGAACACTGTGCCTACTGAGAGGAACTACGGAGAAGAGTAAACTTAACCTCTACCCTCAAAAAGCCTCCAATCTCTAGTCGTATTTTTTGAAGTTTAAGTCATCCATTTCTCCATTATGTTTTATAACACTATCTATATAGATCTGGTAAAATGACACTCATCCTAGTATTATATTTACCCCAGGCCACCATTATTGTCATTTTGGAAAACTTCATTACTCAAAAGATAGTCCATGGGGAATCCTGGCTTCATAGTGCTTTGACTTTCTCTAGTTCAGCAACATGGATGGCCATACCTTGGTACTAGGCTAACCCTGGGACAATTCCGTCTCTATAAACCAAAACTTGACACTTTCAATCTCTGATTTCAACTGTTTGTCCTTTCCCATCATTGCATTCCTCATTCCCTGAAACAGGTACTTCATTGTGATAATCAGGCCCTGACAAATCCTCCAGTCTATTTCACCCATTCTGATTTTATACTTGTCTCAGTTCACCTTGGAGCCTGAAATCACTTCCATCCCTATCTTCTATTCTTACATTCTTACCTGACAAATTAAAATCTAGCTCACTTTCCCTGCCCCTACAGTATCCAAAGTGTCTAAAGAAGCTTTAATAATTGTATTGACTTATTTCAGTCTATGTTATCAAAATAGGATACTCTTTTATGATGATAATTGAATCTCCATAAATTGTCCACAGCAACTACTCTACATTTTCACTCCTCAATATTCCAACCCTCTCTCATTCCCTTACTGTCTGTCAACTGATGAGTTCTTTTCCTACTTACTACAAAGAATGCAACTCATGTGATGTGAATTCCCTAAACTACCTTAAGTTCAACCAAAAAAATCTGCCACTACTCTTCCTTTCTTTTTAAATTGTATTGCTAAACATGTGTCTCTTCCCATAGCCAAGGCTACCTTCTAGAGCTATTCCCTCACAGCTCTTCTGATAACCTACTTCATCTTTCACCCAGTCTCACATTTTCAGCCTTTCCTTCTTGCTCTCATTTGCAGAGGCATGTTCAGCAAGCCTTTGTCCTGAAGAGAATCTTCCCTAAAATTTACAACCTCCTGTCTTCATGTCCCCAATAACTGATCTTATACTCTGTCAGAAGCTCTTTGCAATATGGAACACTTTTCACCTGAACCTATATAGCTTGTTGTGTTTCAAATAAACATCTTAATCCATATATTATTAAAATAATTAATAAGAATGGCTAGCAATGATTACACATTTAGTATGTCTAACATTGTGCTAAATAGTTTACACACATTTCTTATTCATCCACCATTGTTTTATTCACCCAATTGAATGTAAATCCTTAATGACAGTGATTATTCATTGTATCTTTCATGATGCCTAACAAAATGCCTTGCACCTAGTAGGGTCTTCCTAAGTGACTAGTAATCTGAGTTGTTAATGAGGATACACTTATTTATAAATGTTGCCTTTCTGAATTTGAATCTGATTAACATCGGAAAGATGTAAGTTTCCTTGTGAAAATAGATGCTTTGTCTTACGTGTTAAAACATACAATTTCTTTCATTTTTAGTTTTTTCTATTGACACTGTAAGATTATTCATTCCTTAAGGACTGGAATTAGATTTTCTATTTCCTTAAAGTTTCTTTCTTAAGCCTCAGTTCAAATTCTGCACTAAAAAACTGAACAAAATACTCTGACTGAAGAGAATGAATGTAAGTATTTTAGCGGTTATTAACAAGTGACAAATATTTTATTCTTTGTTTATTGACTGTTATAAAGGACAGGAAGGAAAAAATATGATTCCTGAGCTAATCAGTTGACCAAGTAAAAGAAAATCTCTGATAGCTTTCATCATCATTATATACAATCATTATAAAGACTACCAAAACCTCTTCCACATTTAAAAAAGGGATGCTAGTTAAAGATGATGTCAGATAGAAAATTAAGCTATTCCTTCTTAATCTTCATATTTTAACCTCAAATGCATTGTGAGGACAGTGAAAAGAAACTTGTACTAAAACTTGTCTGAGTAGTTTTCCAAGATGTCAAAGGAATGTAATTAGCAAAGGCTCTTAAAATGGACTGGTTAGTCCTTCCACTCTAAATTTGTTAAATATTGTATTTTTGTTTTCTAGAGAAGGAGTCTGTGAGGAGCCAATGTGAAGGGAGAAAACAGTTCAGAATGCATTTGCAGTATTTCTTAATGAATAATGTAGTTTACATCTTACTTGTACATGCAAACAGGCAAAAACAAAACAGGTGAGCGTAGTATATGGTAGGCTTTGTATTAAGTACTTTAAAAATGCTCTGCCACTTAATCCCTACAATGAGACTTCGTACACAGGGAATCATTATTTCCACTTCAGTGATGTAGTAATGAAGGCTTATTATATATTCAAGTTTATGTAACTAGTAATTGGTAGAGACAAAATTCAAATGTAGTTTATCTGACTCTAAAATCTGAAGCACCCCAAAACAACATTTGCCTTTCATATGTAAAAGCAGGTATACATTATTCTTAAAATATTGGAGGCACATTTAATGACTATATCTAGAGTCAATATATATGGTTACTTCTTGGACAATAATTCGCTTGCATTATGTAAGATTAAGAACGGAGACCTAAATTGGCTTTGCCCGGTTTCTAGATGCAAGGTGTTTTTCCTTTCCCAGCAAAGGAAGCAGCGGCGCAGGTGGTTATTAATAGCCCTTTATAACTAGAGTAGTAGATTGTCTGAGTAAATATAACTTTCACACTTTCAAAGAGGAAACAACAGGGGCCTATTTGGGTCTTGATATGCACGTGAAACCGCATTAATGCTAATGATCACCATGTACCTACTATAGATCCTTGTTACTACTAGCTCTCAGGCAAACTCATGTTTATAATGCTCCTAGGTTTTTCCAGTTCTCTAATCTTCTTGGAAAACAGTTTTTTCACACACTCTTAAAACTTCTACATCATAATTTCATTCTGAATTTGAGTCTGATTAACATCGGAAAGATGTAAGATTCCTTGTGAAAATATATGCTTTGTCTTATGTGTTAAAACATACAATTTCTTTCATTTTAAAAATATTAAAACAAATATAGAAACATTAAATGAAATGTGGGAAATTATTAATATACATCAGAGTTTGCAATGTTTTATGTTGTAATAAGTCAATTTTGCTATGCTGCTAATCTAACTTTGTTGTCAAAAGTAGTGATACCTTAGGTCAGGGATCCTCAAACTTTTTAAACAGGGGGCCAGTTCACTGTCCCTCAGACCGTTGGAGGCTCCAGACTATAGTTTAAAAAAAACTATGAACAAATTCCTATGAACACTGCACATATCTTATTTTGAAGTAAAAAAACAAAACGGGAACAAATACAATATTTGTATTTGCATGTGGCCCTCGGGCCGTAGTTTGAGGACCCCTGCCTTAGGTCTTAGGACAGTGGTTCTCAACCTTGGCTGCACATTAGATTCACCTGGGAATCTTTTTAAAATCCTGATTTCTGGGCCTCATCCTCCGGAAATTCTGTTTCTTTGTTACTAATGTTGTGGCCTCACCCCATAACAAAGAAACAGAATTTCTGGAGGATGAGGCCCAGAAATCAAGATTTTAAAAAGATTCCCAGGTGATTCTAATGTGCAGCCAAGGTTGAGAACCACTGCCCTAGGATGTTGTCCTTTGCCTTTAACAACTTGCCTTTAGGAACTAAAATCCTGGTTTCACCCTGAAGATGCTGGACGTAGTCCCTGCCACAGGGAATGCTTTCCCTGCTGGGGCTTCCTTCCCAGAGTCCATTTCTTCTCCACCAATTACTTGTTTATTCATTTATTCGTTTTATCAGTCATAATGTGTACCATGTGTATTCACTGCTATACTGGGCACTTTGAGGAAAACAGGGAATAGTTTCCTTCTTAAAGCAAATATTTTGAGGGGCACTTTTAAGATATGTATATATATATATATATACACACACATACACATATATACACATACACACACACACATATATACATATATACATATATACATATATACATATACACATATATACATACATACATATATACATACATACATATATACATACATACATATATACACATATACATATATAATGTATTTAATCACCTCAGCAATCAATCCTATGAGGTAGGTATCATTATAATCTACCTCCACTTTACAGCTGAAGAATTGCTTTATCCTCATGAAATTAAGTAGGTGAAAGAGGTGCAAACAATATAAAGAGGAACAATGCAGTATGCTCAAATTAGTCATGTGCACCTGAGGGTGGTGGGGTTTCAGAGAGGAAGAGATTGGTGTGGTTTGGGTGTTCAAGGATGACCACATGAAGGAAATGGGATGTGAGATGGCCCTGAAGGATGGGGACAATTTGGATGACTGGAGGGAAAGGGAGAGAGAGATTATCGTGTCAAGGAAAAGCATGGGCAGAGATTCAGGTTGGCCAAAATGTGATTCTTTCCAGATACTACCGAGGATTTGGTCTGATAAGAATGAAACATTATTGGTATGAAATGGATGGCACTTAATACCAGAGAAGAATGTGGATTTTGCCTGATAGGTACTAAGGTGCAATTAAGGATGCTAAGAAGGAGATTTAGACAATGAGAAAAGAATTATTGGAAAAATGTGAACTGAGAAATAGAGGAGTGCATGAAGGCTAGAGAGCAATCAAATGTAACGGAGTCTTTGTTGTTTGGGAGACTAGAATAATGATGAAACTGTCTGGTTAGTGATTTCAGGGGAGGGGTCAAAAGATGTCAACTTGAAAAGGTGAAAGGGAAAGCAAGTGTTGTTTGTCTCTCATTTGCACCCTCATTTCTTCAAAACTTCTGACCTAGACCATCCCAGGAATTATGGTGATAAAGCAACCAAAACCCCATACCATTCCTGTCCTCAAGTAGCTTACAATTTAGTGGGGAGAAACATACCTGCAGGTGACTAAATATAATATGACAGAGAATGAAATAGATTCTATAAGAAGCCTCTCAAAGGAATGAATGGTTAATCCTGAGTTGGAGATGATGAGATGGAGATGGTGGAGATGGCCTTTAAGAGGGTGTGTGATGCTGTTAGGCTAAGAAAGCTTTCAGGCTAAGAAAGAACAATGGCTTCCTAGGTTGAAGGAAAACCATGAGCAAAAGCAAAGGGGTATAAATAGTAAGCAGCCTTCCCGAGCTGGGGTATATTCTGGGCAGTGGTGTTAAAGGCAAGATGGAGTTAGATCATGGAGGTGCCAACTCAGCTCAAAAGCCTCCTCATTCTGAAACCAATGGAGAACCATTCAAGGTTGAGTCTGAAATGGAATGGGGGATGAGTTACAATTATCCATCTGCCCTAAGTGTCAGAAAAACAACTCCTAACTTACTTTGCTAGGGTGAAGAATGTATTAAAGAAACTAGGAATTGAAAACAGGGGGCCCAGTTAGCAAGATATTATAATACTCAAATGAAAGATGAGGATTTAAAATGATACAAGTGATGTATGACAGTGTGACAGTAGAATTCATAGTGTTTAATGACTAATCAAAGTAGGTAAATGTCAAAGATGATGCCATCGTTTTTAGCAGCATCAGCTCCTCAGAGTGGTGGGAACCCTTTTGAGGCAAAAGGATATGTCTGGTGACTTAGATTTATTTCCAAATCTGCCATCAGTTAGCTATGTGGCATGTTTTTTTTTTTCTAGTTTCCTCAACTATCAAATTACAGTTAAGGAATTGTTCTGGAGTGTAACTTTTAATTTTAGAATGCTGTGATTCAATTCAACTAAACCTTCCCACTTCTTCTTACAGATTTAAACTCAGCAGAATATATTTTGAAGGAAATGCTTTCAGATTCTAAAAGACGATTTTATTCATATAAAGTTAAACTTTACTATTTAGTAGAATTGTAAAATTGAGGAAGAACTTCAGAGGTCTTGTCTTTACGTTTAGTTAGGAATGAATTTTGTGTGATGAGCATTCAGAGAGAAATATTAGAGACATTGTCTTTGTCGTCCCTCTAAAAGTTATTCCAGTTAATAACAATTTTTTATCAGAAAAATTGCTTAACTTTTTTTGTTTGTTTTGTTAATCCTCACTCGAGGATATTTTTTTCCCATTGATTTTTAGACAGAGCGGGAGGGAGGAGGAGAGACACAGGTAGAGAAACATCGATATGAGAGAGAAACATCGATATGAGAGAGATACAACACATCGATTGGTTGCCTCCTGTACGTGCCCGAACAGGGGCCAAGGGTCGAGCCTGCAACCAAGGTACACGTGTCCTTGACCAGAATCGAACCTGGGACCCTTCAGTCAGGGGGCCGACACTCTAACCACTGAGCCAAAAAGGTTAGGGAAACTTTTTAAAAATGTGTACATATTCTAGTGTCTACTGGCTCTGCTTTGATTAGAAAAGAAAAATGGAATCTGATGTTAAACAGTTCTATATTCATTCATTAATAAAAAACATTTATTTAGAGCCTATTAGTTTTAAGGCACACTTATAGACAATGTGGTAGCCTAAGAAACAATCCAGGCTTTTAGAGTTTGCAATCTAATTTGGAAAAGACAACATATTAATTAACAACACACTACAGCCTCTATGGAAAGGTTAGCTGATTTGTTCTATAAGAGTTCATTGAGGAAGATACCAGTTAAGTTGGGATGGCTAGAGGTCAGTGGGATCCTCATCAGAAGGACTTGGGTGAAGAGAAATATGTGGTTCATTAATAAGTAATTTCAACCAGAAAACATGTCTTATTTCAATTTCCCATGTATTTAGCATCTAAAAAGATGCTAGAGAGAAGAAATAGAAACTTATAGTTGGGAAGAGATATATATTCATTCTCTAACAGGGCTGAGTTATAAACTGAGGATCAGCAGTAAATTCCCAATTACCAAGTTGATTGTATTTGCTCAACATTCTTTCACAATTGTAGTTATTTGAACCTTTTGATTGAATTGACCATTCTCTCCCCTTTGAAACTTTCTTTCTTTGCCTTCTGAATATTTCATATTTTTTCTCTCTTAAAATCTTTTTCTTTCAATGAATTTGACTTTTCTTTCTACCCATCAGGAACCCTGGCCTCAGCTTTCTACTTGTTTCAATAAACACACTCTCAATTGTAAGTCTCATCGTCCCAAAATATTAAATACTATCTGAATATATTTTCATGACTCTCAAGTATCTATAGCCAGCCCTGATTTCCTGGGTTTCAATTCTTCATTTCCAATGGACATTCTCTTTTCTTCTTGTATATTTGTCTAATCTTTATATGAAAATATTTGTGTCTAAAAACCAGCTCAAGGTCTTCTCCCCAAAATTGGATCTTTTTTTCTGTTTATCTAGAAATAGCAAGTATTACCATATTCTAAACACACAAAGTGTAATCTTGAAGCTATTTTGACTCCATCACTAAGAGAATCAATGGGTCCGTAAGAGGTCATGTTGCTAATTTCATCATTGTCACCACCCTAGGACAAGCTTTTTATCACTTTACACCTGAATGACTACAGTGACTTCTAGTTGGTTTTTCCCCCCAAAGAAATCATGGTAGTTTAACATGACCCAAACTTGTGTTTGTTGCTTTGTGTTCTCCATCAGCTGGCTTCAACTTAAAATGTTCACTTCATTTCCCATGAATTGCCTCCTAGGACCTGGCCAATCCTTTTCCTAGTCCCTGAATAAATATCTCAGTTTCCTTCATTGACTAACATACTCCTCCTTTGCTAGAAAGCTCTTCCTCACTCCTCTATGACTATGGAAAATGTATTTAGTTCAAGTTTCAGCACCATCATAAAACCTTTTCTAAATACTAACACGATGGGATTTCTCTTACTTCCGTAATTTGAAATAATTATGGTTCTTGACATTTGTTGCATATTTATCACATATTTTCACTTACTGTTCATTATTATTTTTTGAGTGTAAGCCTCATCTTCCATATTAAATAATAACCATGTCTTGGACTACCTGACCCGTCTTCTACCACACATACCCACAACAGTGAACATAGAGAAGACAGTCAATGGATACTTATTGATTTATTTATTGACTGAATACATATAAACTATAAGGAGTAGCAAGCAGTATGAGAAAAGGCATCTTAAAGGTAGATGAAAGAACATTCAAAATTGATTTTTAAATCTTCTGAATAGAAACATTTTTTATTAATTTCCCTTTAAACTTTAAGTGTGTAAAACAGCCAGTAAATTGTCACTTTGTGGAATAAATTTACTTTTGTGACACTTCAACTGCCTATAAAGGTAATAAAATTAGCATTTATTTATGCTTGAAGTTGAAATTTAATATTTATTTTTAAAAGAAACATGAATCCATATTTGATCTCATGAGTTGGGACATTGTAGAAAGTATCTTATTTATGGTATTTATTATGATGCTTTTATATAAAGTTATTTTTTCATGTTTCTATTTTACATGGTGAGGGTACCCCTGCAACAGAGACTATTAAAACTAGAAACACTCTTAAGAAGCAACTAGTTCAATCTATTTATTTTTCAGGTGTAGAGAGTGAATTCCAAAGAGGGTAACTGACTTGCCCTAGGTCAGAAGCTAGTTACTTCCAGGGCTGTACCTAAATATTAGGATTCTATACATGTTCCAAAATCCCATATTGTGCAGTTTTATTTTTGTAGCTAGATTTTCATTATTTTTCTTATTTTATACCCAAGAAAGTGAATTACTACCTTGTACCTTATTAATGAAAGCATTCTAAATAGAAGCACAGCCTGAGCGGTTTATTATGATGTTCATCAACGTAAGAGAAATATGAATATAACCGTAATTACTCACACTTCTAAAACTTCATAAAACCGTAACTTTTTTTCGATTGGTGAGTTGAGTGGAAGTCATTATGTGATTTTATTTTACTTTTTGGTGTTGTGTTGGAAGAGAGCCTGAATACTGGGCACTATGCTAATATTTGTAATGGTAGTGTGAAGGGCTGTTTGAAACACCAACAGTAATTAGCCTTATTCAGGAAAAGAGGTAAACACAGCGAGTCTATGTAAATTTGCACTGGTGCCGTGAGAATGTGAGAGAAGATGCTGTTGGGGGACAGAACATGGACTTTGTCTGGAGACTCCATCCTGCAGCAGGAGCCCAGGAAAACAAAATACCACTGACTACCTGCCCACTGTCCTTTTTTTTTTAGCTCCACTAAAAAGAATTAAAACTGTCAGTTTTTCTTTATAAAACCTTTGCTTAGACAATATTATTTGGAAGGGTTAGAGGGCACTGAGCATTAAAAGTAAAGACAGAATAAAGAGAAACTCAAATGATCAATTTCTGTGAGGGATGTTCATGGAAATTTGGTTTATCTTTCTGAAAAAAACAACACATTTGCCGAAACCGGTTTGGCTCAGTGGATAGAGCGTCGGCCTGCGGACTGAAAGGTCCCGGGTTCGATTCCGGCAAGGGCATGTACCTGGGTTGCGGGCACATCCCCAGTGGGAGGTGTGCAGGAGGCAGCTGATCGATGTTTCTCTCTCATCGATGTTTCTAACTCTCTATCTCTCTCCCTTCCTCTCTGTAAAAAATCAATAAAATATATTTAAAAAATTAAAAAAAAAAAAAAAAAAAAAAAAAAAAAACAACACATTTTACAAACAAAATTACACTGTATCATTTGAATCCTGAATGACAAATAGCAAGTGGTGCCTAGATGAGGCATATTATATTCTGATTTTAAAATCATTTGTGCAATCTTTTAAAGTAAAAATTACTTACAGAAATTTGCCAAACTCATGATTTGAAAGGGTTTAGTCATCCACTTCACCTTTCTCAATGTTCACAGGAAAATGAAGGGTTTAAGATATATTTGCTGAATAAAATGCCAAAATATAGAGAGTTCTAATTTGCAACAAAACAGGAGACGTGTAATGTCTAACTTGATTGTGAAATCATGGAATTACAGATGGAAGGGTCAGTGTTTCTTTCCCCGAGTCGCTAGATCCATATGACAGTGCAAATGTGAGCTTGGTGCGGTCAGCTTCACTTACCTGTACCATTGTTAATTGTGGTCTGGATCATGGCTTCCGGCCCCATAGTGTCATAGTCTTCCTTCATTTCTTCTGTGGGGGAAAATTATCTTTAGCATTTGAAAATTGTAAAAAGGCTTACTATACTAAGCATGCCAACCACAGGAACAAGGAAGAGTCTTTGAAAGGAAACAGAGAAAAGGCTTGTTGTAAACCTCTAAACAATAGCTTTGTTCAAGCAATTGAATGAATCCAATAGTGCTAGCTGCACAAGAACTTATTTACTTTAAGCATTACTGCAAGCTGTGAAAAACAGAGGTGCTTATTTGGGGCAAATGAAGGGCTTTTCTTCTGGTGGCAGTTCTAGTGACAAACAGGGGGAAAGATATTATTTTTTCAATAAGAGTCAAAAGCAACTAGTATTTGTACTTACAAAGAGCCATGCTAGCTGCTATGCCTCTAGTAACCCTGGATGGTTTGAGGCAAGTCAGAATTTCTTATTTTATTTTCATACTTGTCTCCCCTTTGTATGGCACTAACCTACGCATGCATATTTTTTTTTAAATCTAATTCTACATATCAAAACTCGAAATGCCCAGTTTATAAGACAAGCATTGAAAACACCTGTTTCACTGTTTTATAAAACCTTCAAAAGCATGCTTCCTTCCCCAACCCCTCTGCAAATATCTCCTTTCCTTATTTATGCCCCAGGAGATAATCAGAGTCATTTTCTCAGGAAAACATACAGATAGAACAACAGCTCAATGTTCTGATGAAGATGAAGATATGTAAAATTAAAGTTGAAGACGCGTACCTGATAAAAGGCCATTTCCTAAAATGGCAATATTTTTTAATAGGAAGAGTGTAAAAAACAGGAGGATTCTTGACTTTTCTGCCTATCAAATTGTAGTTTATGTGAGAGGTCAGAGAAGGACAGTGGCCAGTTCAAAATCCTCCAAATACGTAAATGAAACATGGACTTTTAAAAAAATGGTATCTTAACAACAACAGCACTAATGAGAACCAAACATGATCCAGTATAAATATTTCCCAGTGGTAATTATTGTACTTAAAACAAGAGAAACTTTATAAACGGGTCTCTGAGTTCCCGAATTTATTCTAATCATCCTTTGCTCATCACATTTTAGTCGCAATCATTTGATAAAAGAACAAGTTCTAGCAAATGTTACGGCAACATCAGAATAGATGTTTTACAGTTAGTGACCTGCAGCTTGTCTGTTTCTGGTTTCAGAACTGAAAAATCATGGGCTTGATAGGTAAAATAAATAGATGCTAATTTAATGCCACTGAACATATAACAGTCAGAACATTTGAGTGGTATTTGTTTAAACTGTACAACCACTTTAAATTTATTCTTGGACCTGGATTTGTCTCTTATTGAAGGTCTATTTTCACAGAGACATTTTGCATAAACCATGTAGAAGTTCAGTATATAGCAAAATTGTATTGTCAATTGTAATAATTGATCGGTTGAAAGGCTCCCTCGTCTGATATTTTTTATCAGTCTCTGCAAGGAATGAAATTAAGGTATTTCTCAGAAGTTCAGCACTAGATATAAATATAGCTTAGCTTTTGTGTCTTTCTTCCTCGTTCTTCTCATGTGATTTCTGGTAGCTAAGAGTCAGAAGTATCATAAGTTTTCCATCTGAGAGATCAAGTCACTGAGGGGAAAACAGTTAACAGCATTTTTTTTTTTGCATAATAGTGGTAATGTTCAAGATTTCTGCTGCACTTCCTTCCTCATTGTCATTTTCTTATGAAAAAGTAAAGAGAAGTTACAGTAGGTGGTTGCTTCCCAAATTATTAAATGCTGGGTGTACAAATGTGTAGTCGGCAATTTGTGTCTACTGGACTCTGCAGTAACTTTAGCTTTACCCTCTTTTATCAAAGATGGTGCAATTGCAATGGTGTCACTTTTTACCTAGAATGTACTTTGCTTCGATTTGCTGAGCACCAACCTATCCTTTTTAAATTCCAAGCTCAATTTATTAAAATGAAACACTATGCCTTTCCAGGTATGTATTTGAAACACTATGTATCTGCCTATTTAATTAAGTTTCACGTGACCCAGACTCAGGAAAGAAAAAAAAGTAATTCTGAGGTTAGGAATATCCCCTCTGAATTAATGGCAGTCCTGGCTGTCTTTCCGCCTCATGCCTAACCTTAAACATTTTCCAAGACACCTCTGACTCAGCACACTGTGTCTGAAACCACATAGTATATTTATTTTTAAAACACTTGTAAAAGTTTGCATTTTCCAGTCACCCTTGGGATGAAGGTTTGTAAAAATAAAGGGCACTTTCTTCCTGAAGATGAAGAATCCTTGAATAAGCAGAAAGAGGCCAAGATGCAGGTGATTTATTTAAGTCTGTGTCAGTGATAATGATGTCATGGTTTCCAGCACACTGTGTCCACCCCATTGTGGGACAAAAGAATGTCAAGGACAATTCTAAACACAAAACTCTGATTGTGCTGGAACCGGAAAGGCACAGTAAGAACTCCACTGCGCTCTTCAGCTCAAAACCTGCATCCTGCAGACAAAGGACAGGGAGCCAGGGAACAGGAGCAAGGGAGAGGGGCTTATCTCAGAGTGAAGCTATGTGCTGAGGTAGGACGGTAGACAGCCAGGCACCAGGGATAAAACACTACTAAATAAAACAGCAACAGAATTAGAGTTATTGTCTGTAGTGTGCGTTTTGAACAATAAATAAAAAAAATATTTTATCAGAAGAAAAATGTGTTATCTAAGAGTCAGGATAAACAATGAGTAGCTTTTTAAGACCAATTTCTTTTCATTAGACATCAAGGCACCACTTTTGGAACAATAAAAAAAAAAAAGGACAATAAATCATGACTAATCATTAGAAATAGACAGGTAATAGCCGGGTAACTTTCTGGGTCCAAATAGCCCAATGAGATTAGGGATTTACATTTTATTTAATTATTGTGACTCCAGAATGCTAGTTTATTTACCATAAAGGTAAGAGAAAAGAACAGCCTGTTCATTTGTATCTCAGGCAACATTAACCACAGGTGCTAACAGGGTTTGTAAGGCATTCATATGGATTGTGGTATATTAAAACATTTAGAATCATGATCCATGACCAGCACAGAAAAGCTGCCATGGTCACACACTACTACAGCTTGACATTGGTGTTTGGGCTGTTTTTCAATTACCAATCTTAATTTTTTTACATTAAACTTTTTTTTTTTTAGAAGTTTGGAGCGGCACATTTGTTATATCATTATTAATTATTCCTTTAAGGGTGGAAATTCGAGTAATTGGTCCTTACCCTTGATTTCTAGATATTAAAATTTAAAGCATCAGAACATTCATTCTTATAGCCCTGCATATCTAGTTCATTAACAAATATGAATAGCGAACACCAGCTCATTTAAATAGTATGTCTTACATGAGTTCTCGCCACACTCTTTTTCTGTCACACTGCTCCCAAGAATCATTGGCTCTTATTATACATGTAAATGGCTATCATAAAAATAA
>NW_023416390.1:68573458-68578458 GCF_014108235.1 Myotis myotis | reverse complement strand
AGAGGAATTAATTACAATTCTGTGTAACAGTTGCATTGGCAAAATGCACCCATAATTATATACAGGTACTGTACTGTGTTACAGAGAAATTTGCCATGTGATACATGTTTACATGGTAATTGATGGATAAGATAAACTATTTGCATATGAAGTGCATATGAATTATTGGCATGACTCACCATTTTATGTGGAATTATATTAAAGTTTCATTTTCTCTAAAACTGTATGTGTAATATGGGGTTACCAAAGGGTATAAAGCTGATACTTAAATTTGCTTTATAGCAAATGGGCCTGGAAAGATATATCTAAATGTGCATTACTAAAAACCTATATTTAAATGGCTTAATAGTTTATCTATGTAATAAGCATTATTTTCACTTCACCAGATTGCTTTATATTAAATCCTTTCTATTCTTCCTCCTAAGCAAACAATACTTGTAATTGTATCACTATATGAATTGATTTTACAATCATATGCAAAACAAATAACGATTTCTCTTTATTGTCTATTGATATAACTTTTTTTCCCCCTTCAGATTTTTGTATTCTGGTGACATGTAACGGAACAGTAGCAAAAAGTGACATTTTTATCATGTCTATACCTGCTGGAAAATTTTAGCATTTGCAAAAATGGTCTATCATAGCATTTAAACATTGCTGATAATTAGCTTGACATTTGAAATACCAGAACTGTTGTTTTGAAGATGCCCTATACAATGTTACCTAACTAACCTCTTTTCATACGTATATGCTCTCTCTACATTATTCTGTCAGTTATAGTACAAATAAGATATTGGCGGCTAATGTACTAACATGCAACAGAACTGATGTGAAGGGGTGATACTTTATTTCCCAGAAGCGGAAGTTTCACCGATGTAAAGGGGAATTATATATATGGATTAGAGACAGTTCATTGCTAATCAGGTGGTCAGTTATGATTTCCTATAAATCCACCCAAGCTCAGTGTGCCAAGACTTCAGTCTTTCAATGCTATCACCAAACACTTATTAAATACCTGCAATGTGGTAAGTCCAGAGGATACACACAGGTGCTGGTCTCACCTCAGGAAACTTACTATCTATTTGGAGAAATAGCAGCATAAAATTGGAGCTCTAGAAGGCACTTGAAGTCAACCTTTGACATGTGACCAGGGAGGTAAGTACAGGCACAAGGGCAAGTGACTTGTCTAGGGCCCTGCAGCCAGTTGGTGGCAGAGCTAGAAGGCACATCTTTCAGTCACACAAAAACATACGTAATAATACAAATCCCCAGTGAAGCAGGCGATCTAAATTTAAACTCTGCCTGGCCAAAGAAAGGGAATGGAAATCCCTGGGACTTTGGGGGATTCTTGTGCCGCAAAATGGAGATGGTCGCTTAATTTTAAATTGTTTTGATGATTGTAATTTTCAAGGATCCCCTTAATTTGAGTTACAGAAGCCTACCAATTTGATCAATTACCCAAATCTAACAATACACCCGTGTTTCCTGCAAGAGTTTGAAAACAATAGCAATAAAGAGGCACTTCCCAGAATTATGAGCTTGAAGACCTGTCTTATTGCCTCAGTCCCAACAAGTAACCAGCTGTGTGGCCTTGGCTCTACCACCCAAATGAGCTCGACGCAAATGGGCAAAAACGCTAAGGGATTCCGTGACTATGCGATGGCCCCAGGAAGCCTATGAAGTTGTATAAAACACTGAAAACCCCTGAAATAATAATAAAGATGGGACCATCGCAACAGTGTCTTCTTTGCTCTGCCGCTGTGTTGTGTGATGGAGCTACAGATCAAGAGATCTGAGTGGGTGCCAGTCAAATTTTGGTGTTATTTCTTCATTTAAAAATTGATTTGTGCCCGACCAGCATGGCTCAGTGGTTGAGCGTCAGCCTGTGAACCAGGAGGTGCACAGGTTGTGGGCTTGATCCCCAGTTGGGGGTGTGCAGGAGACAGCCAATCAATAATTCTCTCTCATCATTGATGTTTCTCTCTCTCACTCTCTCTTTCTCTCTCTCTCTCTGAAATCAACAAAAATATTTTAGGAAACAAATTTATTTGCAAAAGTGTCTTCAAGTAGGAGGTCCATGATGGGAGAGAGTATGCTTACTCCTTTGGCTAAAATGTAATATAGGCATGTAACCACATTTTGAAAATATCTCTTCTGATAATATGGCTTAAAGTTTAAAAGAAGTCCTGTGAAATTTTATGAGTCATTTGGTTCCCTAAATCTCTTATGCTGACATGCTTGGAGATCATTTATACTTGAGCCAATAGATTAACAGCCTAGTTGCTTTCTTAGGATTTTTTTATGTGCAGTAAGTGTTGAGGGGACCCTTCACCTGAACCGTAGCCCTTTATTGCTCCTCCGCCCTCCCTTGGTTTAATTTCCAGGTACTGTGCTAGAGGACAGAATGCGGCTCTTTTTCAAGAATTTTTATCCAGTGACTTGTTTTTCCAAGGACTCTTTATCATCAACACCCCTTCTTTATCATAGTTAACTTGTTACCACTGCACTTGGGTGGATAGAGATCATAGGACTGAATTCAAGGCTCAATTTCTCATTTCATAATGGGGGCGAGGAGGGGTGGGTCTTGTGAGAGGTACACCAAGGCCAAGAGAAATTCAAATGGAGATTTTTTTTCTTTTTTAATCCTCACCCAAGGACATGTTTTTCACTGATTCTAGAGAGAAAGGAAGGGAGAGAAAGAGAGGGGAAAAAACATCAATGTAAGAGAGAAACATCCATTGGGTGCCTTCCATACTCGCTCTGATGGGGCACCAAACCCACAACTTGAGTATGTGCCCTGAGGGGGGATTGAACCTGAGACTGAACCTGAGACCTTCCGTGCTCAGGGCCACACTCTCACCAACTGAGCCACACTGGCCAGGGGGAGATTTTCTTTTGAATTTCAACATGTGCCACTGATGCGTGAACATTCATTTCCTGATTTAAAAATGGGGAGCACTTTTAAGTAGATGATTGTCTAACCATTAGGCTGTACACCTGAAGCTAATGCAAAAGAACACTGAATGTAAACTGTAATTGAAAGATTTTTTAAAAAATGGGAGTAACTTTCTCTACCACTTGGGGATGCAAGATTAATTAATGCAGAAAGAAGGGACCATGCCAGTTTGAAACATTCTCATGGAATGTGCTCTCCAGTACAAAACATGGTTATAATAAAAGAACTACTATGAACGTACTATAGTCGGCCTTTATACAAATTAGCTTGGTCACTTCAATTTTTTATCCCAGGAACATTCAAAGGCATTAAACCCGCATTATAATTTAATGAGTTGTAAAATGTCAGCTGATAAAACAAAAGCAGTTTTGAGTATAGGGATAAAAATGTTTCCATTTCAGATTAGCTATGTAAAAAAATATGCATATTAAGTAAAATGAGAGAAGAATTTCTGCGATGCCATGGTTCTAGTGAGGAGGGGTGGGTCTCCATTGTGGGAACATCACGGGAAGATGGCAGTCCTCACCTCCCTTCTCACCCACCCCCCCGAAATCTTAGCAGCATCCCTGTACCTGGGGGAGCTCTCCCATTTCAGCATGGTAGTGAGTGATAAAAAAGTTTAAATTTCCATAAATCTGGGGCTCTGGATAAGCTCCCACACGCAGGTAATAACATCTTAGTTACATAATCCCCCTTCTCTAAGCTTATTTTTATTATAAGAAATATAAAAATAATGGCACATAAGAATAAGAGTAAGGATTCTCCCTCTCGCAAACTATCAGGAAGAACAGATATTGGTCAGAGCATTCGGAACAGTGAATTCAGTTATCTTTCAAGAAGACACCGTATCCCTGGGTCACAATGTTCTAAGTGACACGTATGCTTACCCAGAGATTTAATATCTGTTTATTTTCTTTTACAAAAGTAAACATACTATTAGGATTTTCCTGTATATCTAGAATGCATCATGGTTTTGATTACCTTATTTAACTCCTACCAAAGGAAACCAGTCATTGTATTGATGTTTCAAACACACATAGCCCTCCACCTCTGATTTCATTTAGTGAGTTCTTTTTGGTTGTAATTTCTCTGCCTTAGAAATTTTCTCAGCTTCCCTCTCTGCCTAACTCTATAATATGCTTACACTCCAAGGATATACTACTTAGTTAGTCTGTCCTCCAGAATTGGATAATTCCCTTCGATGGCTAAAAAATTCTAATAGCACCTTCATCAACAAGCCCAGAGTGCTGGCATACTGAGGAAAGACCCCAAACAACTGCTAGACGCAAATATTTTTATACGAATGGAACATGTATTTGCCAACAATTCCACAATGCGTTATTAAATATATCAAGTGACTATGTGTCTCCCCGCAGTGTGTCCCAAGGAAAAAAAGATTTTAGGAGACTCTCTCTCATTATTGGAGTCCATGATCATTCAACAACTCACTTTATATCAACCATCAAAAAGAAAGTATTACGAAGCTTTTCAGGAAAAATGTGCTTATTGTCATGCCTGAAGGATAGTCAAGAGGTATGTGAAAATAACTGTAATTTATTTAAGACCTGGAAGTATGAAATAATAAGCTTCTGAGCCATCAAAATTGTTTTGGTATTTTTTTATCTGACACGAGGGCAGACCTTGTCTCGCTTTAAGTTTTATAGTAATAAGACCTTGGACATAAAACCTTGAATAAACTGAATATAAAGAAAGGGGAAATGTGTCCTTGTGTAAATAGATATTGTGTCTATCACCTTCCTCTGAAAAGGTTACACAACTTTCAAAGCCCATAAAAGGTGTAAAGTCAGTAACTGCCAGGGCACGTTGGAATGTTTTGTAAAAAACAAACATGAAGCAGAAAAACTATAACAATTTTCTCTGATTGTTTTACAGTTGCCCCACCCTTAAACCTTGTCCATCAGTGTACATTATTCTAAGATATAGATACTAACTGAAATATACTTTTAGCTCTTGTAGTCCAACAAACTGCCTTCCTCCCCTCCCCCCCCAAAAAACACCTTAACATGAACCCAGGACTTCTGAA
>NW_023416390.1:68560958-68570958 GCF_014108235.1 Myotis myotis | reverse complement strand
AATATATCCAATAATCACCAAGCAGCTATGAAGTAAAATTATTCATCCCAGTTTTGGCTAAAACAGCTAAGTCACCTACATGGCCTAACTTTTCCAAATTTTCAACTTTAGTAGAGGGGCTAGAGTGGGTGTTGCTGGGGGCTTTCTTTATACCTGATAGACTGAATCAATATCAAGACCTACCTTAGGAAGGTGTCCTGAGGCTTATATTGATGTTGTAAATTACAGTCAAAGTCAATGAACTAGAGAGAATAATGTCATGATACAGAGGTAAGAGAAAGAATAATGGATGGTCAATATCTTAACCTTCAGAATGTTTAAATAAGCAATTGGGGCTTAGATGTCATGGCACATGGTTGGGTGTCCCTATGGTGAATTTTACCGAGACTTTTCCCATTTTTGTCACCCAAACAGCATGTGAACAAACAGTGCAGCAGTAAGTTTGCTTGAACAAGATGATCCATGCTTGGAATGAGCTGGTTGTCACAGACACAGCTCTGTTTGGACACCACAACTGTTATCTGCGGGCTTGCTCTAAAAGTAGTTCAATGACCACCCTTCCCTTTCCTCCCTTCCTTTTCTTTTGCCCCATTCTTCAGAGAGGGAAGGAGGGAGGAGGGGGGAAAAAAGAGAGGGAGGGAGGGGGGAAAGAGAGAGAGAGAGAGAGAGAGAGAGAGAGAGAGAGAGAGAGAGAGAGAGAGAAAGGGAGGGAGGGAAGGAGAGAAATGACAGGGTGCCTTCCTTCTATGTGTTAAGCTTAAATTGCCTTTTCCCAGGCCCCACCTCTCCCTTCCTGCAGCCTTCATTTTCAGGCCATGGAATTTGCTGACCCTGGCCACTTGGCGGCCTAAACCTGGATGTGGCAAAAGTCAAACAGTCACAGTGCACTTCTAGGTTCATCTTAGTCACAAAAAGGCTTTCATTTTAGACCTCTATCTGGCTCAGTAATTCCTATGGACTTCTCCACTTCCCTGAGGAGAGGCAGCCGCTCATACACCCCTTCCTCATTTTACCTCCAGGAGCAGTTCACACAAACTACATAGTCACACCAGCATTCGTTTTTGAAAAAAGAAAAAGCAAATTTTCACATCTTGAGGTGATGAGGAACGTTCCTCAGACACATAAAAATGGCACTTTTTTTTTTTTTTTTTTTTTTTTGCTTGTAAACAAATAAGCCTAAAATCTTTTCACCCTTAATTCTCTTGGCTACACTTGATGAAGTCCTCCCTCTGTGTTTTAGACAGGAGACACCTTTTTCTCTGTTAGCTTCATTTTAGTCATCAAGATTATCTATTGGCTGACAGCTGCGTGATCTATGACCCACACCCTAAAAAAGAGGGCAGTTTGAGAGCAACTATGAATTTTATCCATTCTTTGGCCACAGTTATCTTATGAAGTATTGATAACACATTATCTTGCAGAGCAGAATAATACTGCACAGAATGATACTAAGATGTTGAAGACTTCTGCCGCACTGAAAGTTATTATTCAGAAGTTTACACAGTCTGCAAAGGTTTATCAGAGCCCTGAGCAGAAAGGACAGAACCTCCGCTTCATTAAGATACGTGGAATGTTAGAGTTTAGGGCAGATAAAGGCTAATCCTCAAAAATTCAGAATCTTCCTTGATGGCAGAACTAGTGCATAAATTAAAATGGGTGGCCCTTACGGAAGTGAAGGCCCGAATACAGGTATTTTTACACTGGTTGTGAAGTTCTATCAAGACCTGCCTTTCTTAACATATTATGATGGACAATCACAGAATCATTTTACAAACCACTTTGGTGTTGAGCCCAAAGTGGCCTGACTGTTGTATATGTATGTATACATGCATCCTAGTGAAGAAACAAGCAATATCAAAATAGTTCATTGGACTCTTTAAAAAATTAATTTTAGAATGGTAGAACCATCCGGAACCCGTATAATAAACCCATGAACTAGTTTTCATATTAACTTACTAAGGCAGGAAAAGAAAGCTATATATCATGATGCCAGCTCAATTTTCAAGCCAAGAAACACTGATATAGTTAAGACTCAGAAGAATAAGAAAGTCATTCTTCAGGTATTTTTTCACAAAACAAATTAATCAGTACCTACTGGAACACCTAGTTTAATATTTTTGGGAAAGGTAAAACTATAGATTCCAAATACACAGGGTATCCCAAAAAATGTATACACACTTTTAGTAATTATTAATTCCAATGGGTTAAATGTGAAAATAAAGAAACATCAATGGAGCTATTTATGGGGACATACTATATAAGCTGTTTCAAATTTTCAAGTTGTTCGACAAATTTAAATAGGTCAACCTTATGTTTCATAAAGATATTTTGATTTTTTTCTGTGAATACTTTCATTTCCTTTAAAAACTTGCATATTTTAATAGACCCAGTAGGTATAAGTTCCCCATTATTTTTCAATTTACAACATTTATTTCAGTGTAAGTTTTTTTCTTAATCTGCACTCGCCTTTTTTTGTGTGCATATACACTGCACAGCATAAAAAGCATTTTGGCATAGTGGGATATATTTGCACTAGAAATAATGACACCATTCTTATGTGTTGTCCCATTTTAAACCCATTTTTCATATAGCAATGTTTCATTATTTTTAAACTTTATTTAATTAACAAATGAAACCTTCTGAAATGTTAAAGTAATGCATTATCCATGTAGACATCTCGTAAGGCTTATATGTTTTTTCAAACTTAGGTCCTTGAGGAAAAAACAGATAAGCTAATGGCATCAGCATTATAGTTATAAAAAATAGATCATTGAAATGAGAACTAAGAAAGCATTTTAAAGAATATAGCTTAAAAATAAACCTTAAGAGAAAGAATTATCTTTAATGGAAGATATATATAGCATTTCAACATGTTTGGGGATATTTTAGCTAAAGAATCAGCAAAGTTTTGTAGCTAAAGGGCCATATGCCCTATTTTAATAAAAAGGAATCCATAAAAAATAAATTACTTTCACTAAGTATATGCAAATTCCAATGTAAGCAATCAGTACAAAATTAATTTTGCCAGAACTGATTAAAAGCATTAATAAATCTATATGCAGTATTGCTTCAATCTGATACTGTAAATTTATTATACTTCCTGTAAGATTAATTATAATGCTACAATAACATATTACGATGCCAGAACATATTACTGTACATTCTGTTAATAACAGTTAAGCGTAACCTGAGTTGTAATTATGGACTGTAACAAAGTAATTTGATAGTGATTGTTTTCTTTAACTGTTAATGTTAGATGGGAAATAAAATGTGTATGTGCTTGTGTTCATTATATTTTTCTCTTTACTACAATACCTAATTAAAATCATGAACCACCGCAGCATTTGTTCTCACAGATTCCTTCCACTTTTTGCTCCCCACCAAAACTGTCAGGCTGCCTGAGATAAGGGGAGGCTCAAAACAACAGTTTAAGTTATTCAAGGTTGTTGTGCATTCCTGTCCTGGACAAAAAGGAGCTTTCTTGAAAATGTATTTTTTAAAAAACAGCTTGTACTGTACAGGACTCATCATCTGAGCTCTTCAGATGACATAAGCATTTTTTCCATATTATTCACACATCCCACAAGTAACAAAATTCTTGAGGGATCCTGGTGACAGCAGCCACTCCAGGCAGCAAAACAAAGAAGCCAGGCAGCCTCTCTGAAGAGCAAAATGGACCAAATAGAAACTTTTCTCGTGGGTGCTTTCATGAGAACTTTAACCCTGTCTTTCTGCTCTAAAATCTATCTACCAAAATGCTGAGCTAGTCTGCCGGTTACTCAGAAAAACACAGGACTTTGATGACATCTCTGGCTTCTGGCCCTTCTCATTTTGTGGTCCTTTTCTGGGAGCTGAAGCAGCTCAGTCTGCACCTAACTCCACGAAAACAGAATCGGAGGCCCCTTAGAACACTGTACACAAACTTCGCATGGCAAACAGGTTTCTGGAGAAGCACCAAAGGAAATTATTCAAGTTAAGCTTTTTTTGGATATAGTCCTGATTAAGCCTGAACACAATGAAAAAAACAGTGTGAAGCACAATTCTGAATGGCATCTGTGCATGGAGCTTCAGAGGACTGCTGACTGTCATAAAACTCTGTGTGCCACCAGCTGGGGGTCGGGGATTTAAAGATGTCAGGGGGACCTGGCCCCTCAGATGGGATAAAGATCAGAAGGAAAGCTGTCCAGGTGATGCCGGCCCCTGAACAGGCCTATCTGCACTTTCATTCAAATGATAATGAGTGTGTAAATCACATCGGTTCCCCCTCTGTGCCTGCATCCTTGTCACCTGAATAGCATCCCCACCAGGTATCAAATGAGCTACAGGAAATAGGTTTTCTTTTTATCCAACTTCACTCTGGAATGAGAAAATGAGCACCTGACAAGGAAGCCCACAAACCAACAGGGATTCCCAGCCCAGATTTCATCCTGATGAAGAATGTTTAATTGCGAGCTGGAGGCTCCGTCCGCGAGCAGCACACCAAGGTTTTGCTATAGAAGTAGCTCTCGGGCTCCTTGCTGCCCAGGGTTCGAACAGCCTCAGAAAGTAGCCTGAGAAATCCCTTGTCAGATCAGATCATCACGACTGTTAATGATCTGATCTCATTCTCATGGCACAACCAAACTCTCGGGCCAGACCTGCAATTCTCACCTCTCTGTCTTCTTTTAAGTATCGAAATAAGGACCCACTAGATCAGCGGTTCTCAACCTGTGGGTTGCGACCCCTTTGATGGTCAAAGGACCCTTTCACAGGGGTCGCTTAAGACCAGCCTGCATATCAAATATTTACATTACGATTCATAACAGTAGCAACATTACAGTTATGAAGTAGCAACGAAAATAATTTCATGGTTGGGTCACAACATGAGGAACTGTATTTAAAGGGCCAGAAGGTTGAGAACCACTGCACTAGATGGAAGGGCTCCTGGAAGCCTGACAGTAAGTCATATTGTGCAATGAAAACATTTGCAAATGATTAACAATCTACAACAACAATGGCAACATGGAGAAGACCCCTTACTTATACTTTTGTATGAAAAGGAAACTCTGATCTAAGAATATTTCACCTCTGGGTTCATCATCCCTCTGCTTCTATCATTTCTCTTTTCTTCTTTTTCTTTCTTCTTCCTCTTTTTTTTTTTTTTTTTTTTTTTTTTTTTTTTTTATCAGAGGCATGAAAGAGTAAGTGTGAATGCTTAGGTACCTGGGGTATGGAAAGGTGGTAATTAGCACAGCGGGATAATTGATGTGTAGATTGCAGCATGAACAAATGCTTTGACTTGTTTGTTCTTCTCACTCTTCTACATTCAATCCTGGACCACCCCCTCCTTCTCCTTTAAAGCCCAGCCTAGCTAATGAACACCTCACCTGCCTAGTTAAGCTGATTACCCATATACATTAACCTGAAGGAAGCCCCTCGCCTTGCGCAAGACATTCAGGTGGTACCTTTTGCTCAGTTGCAAACTGACACTGCCCTTCGTCCCTCCCGAGCTTCCATTTTATAGCCCCTAACACAGCAATGCCACGCAACCAAAAACAAAGTGACCAAAATCCGCCCCACTCCTTTGGGGGAGGGGGAAGTTTCAGATGGACACCAGAACCAGAGGAAATTATTTAAGACCCTCACCTGAGCAGCACATGCAATGTCATTCATAGGACTTCCTAGTGTAGAGAATCTCAGAATAACAATTACCGGTAGTTTTGCTATTTCAATGGTCTTCGTGTGTCAGAAAGTTATTAAATTTAACTCTAAAAATGAATGTAAACAGAGCCACACTTTTGCTTTTCTTTCAGATTTGTTACATCAGGCTTTCAGACGAGGGATGGCGCGGGGGCCTTCTATCTGCCCCCTTCCTTCTTTTCTTGAAATTAAGTGTTTAAATCCTAACTTTTACACAACAGCTGAACGTGGGAGTCCCTAGTTGAGGGCTGGCCTACCTATCTCAGAGCAAACCTAAACATGCTTGGCCATAAAATGTCCAATACTCATATGATGCTCTCAGAACACTTCATGCACCGATTCCTTTCATTTTCCCAAATAGGCACCAGGCCAAGGGCTAAGGAATATCCAGTCATCCTTCTTGCTTTTCTGTAGCCACTCTTCTCCCTTTCCCCGCTGCTTAGTTAATGTGGAAAATATATATATTTTGTTTTCTGGACTCTGTTTTCACAGAGCATGTTCCCTGATATCTTATCTTCAGCAAGGCTCTGGCTCTTTAGATCAATATTTATCCAGTGCCCAGTGCTCTTTGCTATGGGTTTTCTGAGATCCCAGGGAATTTTAATGATCGTTAATCAATTTACTCTCATTTTTGTCTTCTCTCAAATACTTCCTCCTGTGAGTTTGTTTGATGACTCATAAGGGCACCGTACCAAAGATTAAGGATTAAGTTTAATAACTGCAAATTTCAGAAAGCTGATTTCAAAGTTTGATAAAAGTTGAATACTTTGGTGTTTACAAGTTATCACACTTCTCTAAATGTCACATCCTAAGTTCTACAGGCCCCTGTTCTGTTTTACATGCCAGTGTTTCTCTGGCTGCTAAACATCTGGCCGGTAATGGCCTTAACCTTACAGAGAAGTGGGTTCTGACAGCCCTGGCTTCCCCCGCTCCCTGCAGTGGTAACAGTGGAATTATGGCTGGGTTCATTAATAAGCAGCTTATGAAAAAGTGGAGGACATTTTACTGAACTGGTTCTTCTTTGCTTGCCCATGACATATATGATGATACTCATATGTCTCACGTAGGCATACACATTCTTTCCTGATCACTGGATTTTGTTTATGGCCATCATATATGCCTTTTTTTAAAAATATCCTTTCTATGCCCCCCATCTTGTTTATTCTTCATGACAGTATACTTTTAACTAGACAAGAACACATTTTCTCACAACTCTCTAGACTCTTCTCCCCCTCTATGTTAAAGATAAACTAATGAGCCATAAAAATGCCCTGGGACACATGGGCATGCTGAGGCCATTTACCCCTTGAAGCATGGTGACCCTAAACTAGTCTCTGAGTAAGGGATTCCAGGTTCATGGGCCCATTTGGCCTCCCTAATGGGCTGATTCCAAAAAGGAAGTGAAAAGAGAAGAAGCAACCTTGTTCTGGGAGTCAGACTGCTTAAATTTAATTTTAGTTCCTTTACTTACTCCTTGATGGGTTTTGGCAAGATGTTTAACCTGTCTCAGTGTCTTCCTCTACTGAATGATGGTGTGTGTGTGTGTGTGTGTGTGTGTGTGTGTGTGTGTAATGACAGTATCCATTGGGAAGATTTAGATCAGTCCAATCACGTGAGGCACTTAGAGCTTGGCATACAATAAGTGTTTAATAGATGCTACTAGTTGGTATTATTACTATTTTTTAAAATCCTCACTGGAAGATATTTTTCCCATTGATTTTCAGACAGAATGGAAGGGAAGAGAGAAACATCAATGAGAGGGAGGGAGGGAGAGAGAGAGAGAGAGAGAGAGAGAGAGAGAGAGAGAGAGAGAGAGAGAGATCAACCAGGCCGAGGATTGAACCTGCAACCAAGGTACATGCCCTTGACCTGGAATTGAAACTGTGACCCTTCAGTCCCTAGGCCGATGCTCTAACCCAGTGGTTCTCAACCTTCCTAATGCTGCGACCCTTTAATACAGTTCCTCATGTTGTGGTGACCCCCAATTTCATTGTTACAAATTGAACATAATTAAAGCATAGTGATTAACACAAAAACAATATGTAATTATATATGTGTTTTCTGATGGTCTTAGGCGACCCCTGTGAAAGGGTCGCGACCCACAGGTTGAGAACCGCTGCTCTAACCACTGAGCAATCTGTCAGGGTGATGCTAGGTATTATTATTGCTATTGTTATTATTTGCTCAGTCCAGGGACAGTTTTAGGTGACAGTGGGTTCTGCGTAGTTTTCTCATATTATAATTTTGCGACTAGAGCTCATAATTTAGAGTGGATACAAGGAGCCACTAAGATTTTATTCTTTCTTTATTTCTAAGTTTGGCAAAGGGCAATGAAGGGCATTGAAAGGTCATCACCGTGAAGCATACAACATAGCATTCAGGAGTCTGGAGATACCTGCTGTGGGAAAGGGCCACCCCAGACACTAACCTAGGTGCTGTCCTGCCACCCGATTTCTCTCTGCAGGAGCAGCCACTGGAGTTTCAAGCTGATAAGAAACTTACTGAAAGTTCACGCAGCTCAGTGGTAAACCTGAGGCTGCCACTTTTCATCTGTCTGATCTCACAACGCAGCATCCCTCTGAACGCTGCATCACACTTTTTGAAACCTTGCACGCAAGGTACATGCTAAAAAGAGATTTTATGGTTTTTGACATTTATGTTGCAAGCATTCAAAAGAGATAAAAATAGACTCCATGCTGCTGATATAATTACTAGAGGCTATAAAAGCCGAGCAAAAATCTGGAGAGGGGGCGTGGGAATAGTCGGGGAAAGCACATAAACAAGAAAGCCATGACACAAACTAGGGACGACACACTGTCCTTAACTCCTTCGGGGAACTCCCCGCGGTCCTGGTGGAGGCCCACCACCTGAGACCTGGCCTTCATTTTGAACTTGGAAATCTCCTCATATGCAGGCGGAGGCGATGCCAGCAAGCCACAGGTGGGCTCCACATGAGCAGGTGAGAAATGAGACGAGAAGGGAGAGGATGAGGGTTTGGTGCCCCTAAAAGAGCACATCAATCCTAATTATCCTGCCTGGGCGCGCTGCTGATGTCGTACTTAGGTATTTATTTTTTCGTCAGGCAGTTTAGGAGAGTTTGAGGCAGAGGAGCGTCCATGCCTTGGCAATCCAGAGCAGGCAAGTTAAGCAGCGTCAGGAAGAGAAACTGGCTGCGCGCTGAGCCCGCCTGCCCGCTGCTGAGGAAGCCACTTCTGCTGCAAACCCAGAGAAACCTGAGCATGAACTTCTGCCTGCACCTCAGAAGGAAGCAGGCTGGGGAGGAGGCAGGGTTTGGAAGTCTGCGGAAAATCTGAGCACAGGGGACAGGACAGGGAGAGCGAGCCATTCAGGAAAATGGGCCTTGTGATTTCCTCCCGGCTCCTTTCTCATTACCTTTGTAATTTTTAAAATGTAAGCCGAAACCCATGCTAACATAACATCCTCAGTGACAAACGAAAAGCAATAAAAACTCCCTTGCATTCCAGGAACACCACTCATCTCTGACAAGCCACACCAACAGCACCCAGGCGCACCTGTACTGTGGACATCTTCCAACGCCCACACCTTTGCTTCTTGGTTGGATGTCAGGCAGCCGGTAGTGACTAAAACAGACACTCAGCTGGGTGTAATGGCGAGGTGAAGTGTGGTCTAGAATCTTTGCATTATCCCTTCCGGAGAAGAACAGAGGTCAGTGACACAGAACCGGTGGCTGTTTTGAGCTGGCCTTGCTTTTGACCATTCATGTGGTCACATCCTTCAGCAAACAGTGACTGTAAAACCAAATTCATCATTCTCCAGGAAAAGGGATGAAATGATTTCCTAAAGGTTATACACACTGAGTCACGGGCGGCGGGAGGATGAAAACATACAGCCCTTAAACTGTCTAGCTTAGTATCGGATCTGCATCATTTAGATTCGGAAGAGTGGGCGAACTTGCTTTAGGAAAGGGCAAGTGACTTAGGGTGTTCTGGACATCGAGTTTTTCTGATCAGACATTTTAGGATGGCCTCTAATAGACTTGAGTACTAAGCTATGTTGTATTTATTGTAGCGATTCCCATGGGAAATATATACTAATTTAAGTCAGAATCATAAAAAGAGATGAGTGGTTTATAATTACACCTTGCTGAGAACAGGTTAGACCAGGGGTGGGCAAACTTTTTGACTCGAGGGCCACAGTGGGTTCTTAAACTGGACCGGAGGGCCGGAACAAAAGCATGGATGGAGTGCTTGTGTGAACTAATATAAATTCAAAGTAAACATCATTACATAAAAGGATGCGGTCTTTTTTTTTTTTTAGTTTTATTCATTTCAAACGGGCC
>NW_023416390.1:68510958-68555958 GCF_014108235.1 Myotis myotis | reverse complement strand
ACTTGAGGGTAGCTTAGCGACCCCTAAGAAGTTACTGTTTTGAGTTAGAATCACAGGGTCTTAAAAAACAAAAAACAGGTGGCATATTTTGCAAACAGTGCTCAGCCTAATATTTAAAAAAAACACACTCTGATAAGATTTATGATGAGTGCATATATTGCAATTCTTTTTATAATAACTCGAAGATGGAGGAGTTCAAGATTCAGCACTTAAGAAGCCCATTTCTTAAGACTGAATCTATCCCAAGTTTGTTCCACGGTGTCTGCGTGAGTTTTTTTTTTTTACCATTTTGTTTTCCACTGTGGAATCAGCTGAGGATAGAGTGTGAGGAGTGACTCCGAGTTTCCTTTGCTTTTGTCAAACTGTGTCACAACTGTAAAGTTATTTTAACAGAGTTTATTTGCCTAGGCATTTCCTTTCTCTGGTAGTAGTGTAAGAGAACGGGAAACAACAGTTTAAAATCTAAGCCCAGTTGAGCGAGTATGAGCGACTCTCCCAGCTCCCAGCCTAAGCAGACAGTTCAGTGATAAGTTTGTGGGCTTTTTAAAAGCTTTTAAGAAGTAGTCACACATCTCTTTTTGGCATCTTTCATTTCAATTTTCCTCCAGCAACTGCAGTGGGAATTAGACAAGTTCGAAAGTTCTATTTTTTTTTTTTTCTTGGACCAGTCCTGCTGACTTCTATCACAGTTAATGCTGACTCAAATGGGGCTACTTTTGTGAGTTCTTTGATATATGGTGTATTTGGTATAAAAAATCATTACCTTACCCAAAGTACGATCATTGAAGTCATTCATATGCTTGGTGGGATTATCCAATAGCTTTCCTTGAGGTCACTACTGAATCCTCCTCCCTTGGTCACCAACGCCCCCTGGGTTGTGGGTCCCGCTCTTGCCTAGTGATTCGTACAGTGGCCAGGGCCTCAGCCCCGGCACTGTGTGAGAACGCAAACAAGCAGGTTTCACAACCAGCTGACACTGAGACTGGCGCTCACTGTGCCAGACTCTCTCTACTGACGGCTCTCTCTCATCTTGGGCCAGCTGAGGGATCTGAGAACCTGCTGCTGGTAGAAAGAAGTCACCTGACTACTCAGTGTCCCTTCTGTCCATTCTCAATTACCCGAGCTCTCCCCGTCACCAGCAGCCAGGGTTTCCCATCGCTGTCCTGGCCAGAGAGGAGTCCCCAAAGGGTCCCAGGAGAAAGGCACCAAAAGAAAATGCACTATCAGTCTCTGTAGCATTTCTATAGTATCTCCATTTCCAGAGTCTCTTATGTGTCTTAGCTCTTTTCTTCCCTAAGTCTAGGAGGTCAGGCTGTACTAATGTAATATGTAATAATAATACCTGGCATGTGTGCACAAATCTACTGGCTATTAGATTAGGCAATAATCAACACGGAGCCTGCTCACAGACGTTTTTCACTTGATCCTCATAACCATATTTTGAAGGAAGAAGGGACAATTGTTCTGATAATGATTTTATAGGTGAGTAAACTGAGACTCAGACATTTTAACTGACTCTTCCCCAAACTGCCTCATGTCAGAATCCGGGCCTGATTCCCGCCTCCAGATCCTACCTGACTCCAGATTATATCTGTGCTCTTGTCATCACCTCTGAGGTACAAATCTAAGTCAGCACACAAAAGCCAACATAGGATTTCCAGCTATTTAGCAGAGTATGGGAGTGTAAGTGTAATATCCCTGTTTATCTGATTCGGAGGATACAGCTGTGCCTGGGCAGGCCTGGGAAGAGAAGAGGAGGGAAGAACTAAGACAAGGTCAAGGGGGACTGAAGTAAAAGGTGTAGGAAAAACAAGTCAGATCTAAGGAAAAGCACCTGGTGTGCAATGTGGTGCGATATGGTGAACATGCGTTAGTGGGACACATTAAGTCCATCACTTTGGGCTGGAATAGGTTTTTATCTGGTTTGGAGGGTTTTTTTTAATTTTTATAATAACTCATCAAAGTTATATGCTGATCTACCATATTCACTCTCACCTCCCAATTTATTTGAACATTAAATTCAAATGGATTCCACAAATGAACAGACAGGTGTGTATGAAAAACTCAGTTAAGTACTTTTTGGGTTGACATTGTTTTCTGTGCCAATTAATGCTTCGTGGAGGATGTGAGGGTAGGTATCCAATTAAAAGTGCTGTTCTTCCCTCGATCATGGGGATGTTCTTGAGGTATTCATGCTGAGACTGATTAGAGAACTGAGAAGGAATGTCACAGGTTCTACAATATCCGTGGAAAACTGAGTCCCTTGCTCTATAGGAACTTGAAGCTGACCCCATTATGCCCATAGTTGCGGGCTATTTTCATTGCTTCTTTAATGTTATCTATGTCATACACACACCCACCACTACACACTACTTTACACTTTTCAGGCATTTTCATTTACAAAAGGAAAAGTTCAAATTGAAAATTTCAACCAAGTTTTTAATAACATTTGAGAATTACCTTACTATGTATTTTCATAATTGAAACAGAAACTGAATAAATAGAAACTGAATTGGAAATGCTCATCAGCATCTGTTAGCATCTGGGAGAGTCTTGCAGCAAGTTACCTGGCTTTTTAATAAGAATACATCCAGTTTTTGTCAGCTGGATGGGGATTAGTGGTATTGATTCCTATCACACTATTCACCTTGGCCATGACATAGATATACTAGATATTATGAGGCTGGGATTTCTAAAAAAAAAAAATCATCATTTTGTAATTTTGTTCACATATCAACTGCTGGAAGACACAGCAAATACTTACATTTTATAAGAGAAAGAAAAAAAATCCTGCCCATTCTTCTGAAATTTAAGTAGGCAGCCCTTGAAAGATCACTGGGAAAAGTCTGTATTTTCTCAGGTTTAACTAAATAATTTATGCATACTTTCACTTTGGCATGATGAAGCAATTTTAGCCTTTAAAACCCACAACTACTCAGGAGGGAAAAGGTCTGGTTCCTGCAACTTAAATAATTTAAACATCCAGGTGGAAATGCTTTCAGCAGTTTCCCTTTCAGAGACAAAGGAAGAAGATTTCAGAATTTTGAGATACCGAGAATAAAGAATTGATAAAAGACATCACCTCGGATGTATTTAATTTAGAATAGACATCCTGCCATATTTTTTGAATGATGTGGACCAGAGTGAGGAGTGGGGTGAAATGTCTGCTTGCCTGCTGTTTATAGTCAGTGAGCGTATAGACAGTAATATGTCAGCATAGCCCTAAGTCCTACAGAGACGTATATACACATATATAAATGGAAATAGCTATAAAATTGAATATAACCCCAAAGCCCATGTCAGCCCAAGCCTTAAGCATTAGGTAACTACAAAGAATCTTAAGAAAAGCTGTGCTAACATATATTGTACTTTATTTAATTCCTGGCTTCCTGGATTATAGAAATGTGTATCTTTTGATACATAACTAGGTAGATTAGGATGAAGAAGAATGGGAAAAAATGTCACTTCTCTAGGATAAAAAGGATACTAGAGGAGGTCTTCCAATACAAGTGTGTGGTATACTCTGCATTCTGAGGCCCTGGCCCCTCAGACTGACATCAGCCCTCAGAACTGCCGTGGGGAAGTTTGCTCCCCACGTGCAGGTCTGTAAGTGACATACTTGTAAAAGAGCGTGGGACTTGGAACGCAGCCCCTGTAGATTTAGAGCAAAGTTTATTAGCAGAAAGTTTTGAGGGCAAAAAAAAACAAAAAAAAAAAAACAAAACACAACAAAACTTCCTGCTGTCTTATACCAAAAAATGTGTAATGGCATTTAGTGTTGTAACTTCTTGTGGGAAAGAAAAACACCCAACAACCCATACATAAAGCACTGGGTTTTTTTGTTTGTTTTTCTTTTTTTCGTCTCTGTCACATCCAAGATTTGATGGCTCAAGTAAAGAGGAAAGTCAGCGAAGGTACAAAATAAGGTAACAAAGCTGAAGGGCTGGTTTCCTTTAGAGCTGAGTGTGATAACAATTCTAGAGGAAGGGTGAGATGAAATCTTGCTATGTATGTATTCTTTAACATGAACAGAGGCTTCATCCTTCCTACAGGAAAAGTGGCCTTCCATATTCATGACTGTGAACTCTCCCAAACGTTTGGCCCTGTGCATGATGGGCTTGTAACACACTGGGTCCCCTAAAGAGAGGTCCCAGAGAAAATAAGAAGAAAGGTTACCCTCTGAGCCAACAGGAAATGTTAAGCTTGGCCAGGGCCGCAGAAAGGAGGGTTGCCGAAACCAAACATCACGTCCAGAACAAGGTCGCTGTGTTAAGGATGATTTCATTCTGCCTGCGAAGCTGGATTTGTGCTTGCTGTGGTGGTGCGGGTGAGGGCCACCTAAGTGACGTAGATTAGCGATATGGAGTGGGGAAGAGTGATACGAAGCCATGTGCTGTTCAGGGATTTCAGATATCTTATTCTCAATAGACTTAAGGAATCGAACGTCAACATCTAGGGTAGGGACTGTGAACGGCGGCCCAGAAAGGGTTTGAAGAGGGGTGGATGTTGCTGGGTTTTTTTAGATCATTTTCTTTTCTTCCTTTTTACTTTTTCTTTCTTCTTTTTCTTCTTTCTTTCTGGTCATCCATTGACTTTAATTAAGCCCAGCCAGCCTCTTAAGCATGGGAAAGTTGGAGAACTTTTTTGTTTAATGTGACCTTGTTCCCAGGCCTTTCCCTACAACTTCTCTCAGCTCTGTTGCAAGGATGAATATTCGCATTGCTGCTCTGAATCTCAGAGCAGGGTACCTGGCATAAACAGAAAACCTTCATCTCATCCGAAGTACAATCCTAAGAGCACTTTTTTAAAAAAAGGAAAAAGAAACCTTTCTCCATAATCCTGCTAGTTATACTTCTTAACTGTATTGTTTTCAGCCAATTAATTCCAATTTTAAAATAATGAAATTACTAGCAGGGACTCTAAACTTCTTTTAGTATATTAAATTGGGCAGATTGCTTCTCTCCTTCTAATTATGAATGTTGCAGTTACAAAAGAAACTGTCATTTTGATAGAGCAAAAGACAATCTGTCTGCCAAAAATGTCCAACCATAATTCTAAAAAAAAGTCACCGGCATCAAGAACATGCTACTTTGTTTGATGTACTGTCTTATTGGAAACCTAATTTGCTTTCAACCTCTGAGACAACACATAACATAAGTTTGTGTGACTAATTTTTTTCTTGGAAATATGAGTAATTAGAATTAGGGGCCATTTTCATAGCAGGAGTGGACAGGTTTTTAAAAGATTCAAACTAAGTGCTGGAGTTATTTTCTTTGCTTTTTAATGGCACTCCTAAAACCAAGTAAAGGGGGGATGCTGAGCTTTGTACAGGATAATGTGAGTCCCCATGTAAATTGTGAGCGATTGCAGAGCACGGAAAGGTTTATTACCTAAGGTGAGCCCTCCCAGAGTTCCTGGAGTATAAAAGCATTAAGCGTGTGTTCTAACCAAGTCATAAAAATCAATAAACAGGAACCCCCCACCTGGGCAATGGCCCCAGTGTTAAGTTTTATACATGTAGTAATAGTGCATATCAATTTTCACCACCCTTCCTACGCCAGCTATTACAGGGCCTACCACCACCGGAGGGACGGCAAGAGCCGCGCCATTCATCCATCCCACGGAGTTGTCTACATGCCAGGTCCATTGCATCACTGTCACTTTTATTCTATCTGCAACTGGACAAGGCTGCAGCCCTAGCTTCTCTACGCCCACTCAGTACCGCAACAATTGCAAACTGTGTGCCTCTGTGTAAAGAGTTTACAAGTCCTCCTGAAAGAAAAAACAGAACCGTTGCATATTAATGCCCGGACCCCGAAGGATCACACAATAGAAAGGCAAGAGACACGGCCCTGCCACTGGTAGGTGACCTTGTCCGACTGCTGCCGTGTCTCTGTCTTATTATTTAAAGGTTTAAAAAAAATAATCAGACATTCTCAACAGCATCTAGATGGCCAGGTTTCTACAGCAACTAGTTATAATCTGCATGCTCCTTAATAGCCAAAGTGTTCAGAAAGCACAGGTCACCGTTTTATGACACTCCGGGTAACATATGCTAAAAATCAGGCCCTAAATATGCAGCATTTGCACCAGGTTACAGAAATAACTACCAACATCACACTTATTTCATAATTAAAGGAAATCCTCCCACCCCACCTCCCCATTTTTTACCAATAAGGCAGAAAATATCACCGAATGTGTAACCTTTGGACCACATCTACTCTTCACCATCATTACTCTGTAAGGGGTTGGGCGGGGGCTGGAGTGGGGAGAAGACTTATTAAAATCCCAGCCACTTGTTGGTAAAAAGGTCCAATAACTTTGGGGAAAATACTTCACTTGGGGCATTCTGGAAAAAAAAAAAGAATAAAAGAAAAAAAGCCCCATTTTAATTATAATCCAAAGATAACTAAGAGAGCCTTCATTCAGACACAGGACTTGGGTGAATTTTTTTCTTCCTTGTAAATGGTTCTATTGGCCATAGTTTTAATAGGCCTGGAAAACAAAAGGCAGCCCTTGGTGATGACTCCTCTTCTCCCTTCTCCAGCAGAAAAACAAAACCCAACCAAAAAAACAGGAATTTTATCTGTCTGAGGTGGCCTTTGATAGCGCTCACAGCACGGAAGTGCCACTCATGGGTACTTAAAGCTGCGTCATTTAGGAGCATAAAAATAGAATAAAGTTGTGCAGCAAATGAGAAATTATGATATAACTCAAGTGTTGTGGCATGAAACAGGAAAAATGAGCCATCTAAACATTTTCCAGAACCAAGAGAAAGAAAGAAAGAAAGAAAGAAAGAAAGAAAGAAAGAAAGGAAGGAAGAGAAAAAGAAAGGAAATGGAAAATGCAACTCTTGTGTGATTTCCGTGAAGGTGTGCTTAACTCTTACTGACGCCAATGCCATCCATAAGCATAGTTGCTATGGATATCATGAGAAAATGAGACATTTCTAGCAATGCAAAGAAAGTGAGGCACTGCAGTTGTGAACAGCTGGCATACAATAGATAATCTAAGGGAAAGTGACCCTCATGTATAATTTTTAACTGAAGAACTGTCAGGCCCCATTAGCTCCAATAGGGCTGCCAGGACCAAGATAGGTTTATAGGAGCTTTGTATTAGAATAGTTTCTGAAAGAGCAGCGTGAACACATAATGTGGGGATTCAGTACATTTAGTGTTTTTAGAATTGTGCACATTATTTGTTGTACTGACATCAATGCTCTCCGCCTATGTGTTCAGAATGAAAAGCCCAATAGGGTAGCAACTGCGATGGCAAACAACTTGTGAAAAAATAAAACCCTTCTGAGCGGTTGTACGAGGTTCAGAAGTAACCCCCAAAAGTTAAATGGGAAAACAAATGGTGGCTGTTGGACTGATTATTCACTGTCGTACTGGATGCTTATGACTCAAAGGCCTTGAAAGAAATAGGTCAAGGAGCAGAAGAACCATATACACCAGCAAAGTTCTCGTTAGGAAGTATGGGTATTCCCAGGCAGTGTGCGAAGGGCGTGACACCATCTCATTGGGGAATATAATTTATGTATTTCAAAAGTGATAGCCAAAGCAAATCATAAAGAGAGAGAAAAAGAGGTCACCTCTTCCCCTTCCAGTTGGCCATTCAACAAAGCAAGGACGGATTACTTGCATACTTGGCACCAGTTATCTAACTTAAACACCTGGTGGAATGATAATGATACCCAAGTGGCCTGGGTTTGTGGCAGAGTAAAGGAAAGAATGCCCACTCAGGGAAGGCCTCGTGGAGAAAGGAGGGGTGGAACTGATGTTCATACACAACACTTAGCCTGGTGCCTCGCTGCTCGGTCAGCGGTGGCTCTGTTCAGCATGTGGTGAAAGGACCGTACCTCACTCTGTCGTGTGATGTTGTGCCCTTTGAAATCCCGTTTGCCTTACTTCGCTATCCTTATGGAGAACTGCTTGATATTGTCTGGTTGGTATTCCTTGGTGTAACTGTTTCGAGGAAATTTCGGGCGCTTATATCCTAAATTAATGGGATTTTTGGCACCCTCTTTCCTTTTTAATGTTTCACTGATGTGGAATTAATCTCTCTATTTAGGAGGTTTGTCTTTGCTACAAATATTAAATAATCTAGTCAACATCTTTATATATTTAAATCTACCATTTTGTTATTTAGAGAGGCAACTATTCAGTTCCATAATTATAGCCACTTAAATCAAAGTCTACTAATTAGATAACATAGCTGGGCTTTGCAGGTAATATAGAATATTCTTTACTAGACACTATATTACAAGCAATCATTAGCTCAGCTATAAAAGGGTTTAAATACTAATGTATTTTTTAATTTGCTTTATAACCTAAACAAGCAATCAATGTACATTAATAAGCGTAATGTTTTTTTTGGCATCTGTCCATTCACCGGGCCCACCTTGACAGCTCCAGCAAACACATCAGCAGAACTCAGTAACCACAACACACAAGCAGGAATCGTCAGTGGTGTCCTCTCAAATACATATTATGTGTTAAATTATTTTTATATTGAGAGATTAAAATCTCCGTAGCTCGCCATAATGTCCCCCTTACAGATGTTCCAGATGAGCAGTTTGATAGATATTTCCACCTCAAACACCACTGTCGAGTGGCCATAAAACAAGCCTTAATGAGGTGATAAATGTGTTTACTTTTGATTAGGTGAGCTGCTTGATAAGATAACATGAAGGACCACTTTCCAAGAGTAAATATGTACAGAAATTGCTGGTCACTTCATTTTGTTGGAATTCTAGACGTAAGCACATTTGTAACGGGAACACCTCACTCCCCAATACACCTTTCCGTTGGCCAGTTTGGCTTTGCCAATGGAAACAGTAACACGTGTAGGAGATTTTTCTAACACCTATGGGCTCCAACAAGTCTCAGAAAGTCCATTCTTGGATTCTAAGACTCTGTTATACAACTTGACCACAGTACTCTCCATGTTATAGTAAAACTGGCTTCTTGTTTGTCTGTTTCTCAATAACCTGTGAGAGCTGAGATTTTGTTTTCCTCGTCTTTGTACCCTCTGAAGGTAGCGTGGTGCCTGGCCCATGGTTGCCAGTAACTAGTATCTTTTGAATACATGGATTTTGTCGTTTTCTAGGGACACTGGAGCAGTGTTTAATAATTCTAGAGATCCTCCTTACGTGGTGGGAGCCTTATATCTAGTCTTAAGTATATAAATTTTCACATCGTTCTGTGTTTTGCCCAATAGAACAATAAACACCCAAGAGCCACTGTCCGGTAATTTACTCTCTATTTGTCTCAGGGGACCTTCCTGCAGGGTGACTTTGGCATATTCACAACAAAGGTACGATGGTTTAAGTTCACACAAGGAGATTGTTATCATTTGGTCCTAGACCACTTTCGAAAACAGCTCCCCTTAGTGCCAGTGGTTCTCAACCTTCCTAATGCCGCGACCCTTTAATAGTTTCTCATGTTGTGTTGACCCCCCAACCATAAAATTATTTTCATTGTTACTTCATAACTGTAATTTTGCTACTGTCCTGAATTGTAGTGTAAATATCTGATATGCAGGATGTATTTTCAGGGGTTGCGACCCACAGGTTGAGAACCGCTGCTAGCTGAACAAGCAAACACGTAGCTGATATAATCAAAGGAAAAAATAAGGCCAACATGGCAGCCTCCCCATACAACTTGTCTGTATTCTAAAATCAAAGAAATATGAATACAAGGTAACTTATTCAGTGTCACTCGTACATATTTATAGTTTAAAAATTAGTCAAAGTGTATGTCCTGAGGTTACACCTACAGGAAGCCAGATGTGCCTTCTGCATGTGACCTAAGACAGGCCTAGAGCAACAGCTAGATAATTTCTCGCTCATCCTCTCCACTGCCGATCGCGGCGGCTTTCTGAGGTGAGGGAAACTGACAGCACTAACTCTCCAGGGCAGAACTTTCCAGTCAAGTGGATCAACGGACTGAAAATCTCTTATGAATAGTCATTAGGCCTTCATTACAAACCCCTCAAAACCCAGTTCTCTTTTCGCAACCAAATGCCTTTTGTCATCTTCACAAGGTGCATCATTTAATTACCAATTGATTTCTTTATATATGACAACATGTCAGATAGCAAAATACAGTGGATCTCCCTTAGGGGAGAAGTCTGTTAACTATCAGTATGCCACATTACGGAATTGTCTGAAAAACAGGCACCCGGCATACTGTTCCTTTCATTTAACTCCTTTTGCTAACATCTGAGTTTCTCTCTTTGTGTGGTAAAAAGCAAATAAAAGGAAGAAGAAGAAGAAGAAGAAGAAGAAGAAGATGAAGAAGAAGAAGAAGAAGAAGAAGAAGAAGAAGAAGAAGAAGAAGAAGAAGAAGAAGCTGCTAATGAGAATCATGATAGAGTCCTCCCATACCCTGAAACACTTTGAAATGAGTGAGCATACATTTGAAGCCATTTCTGTGTGGAAAAAAAGGGAACAGTCAACGACATATAGAAAATACAGAGTAAATTCCCAAATGCAATGACACAGAGCACCACCATAGCCCATCTTTTGACATTAAAAAAGTCAAACAATTGTTCTCATTATTAAACCGAGAATTTACTCAGCTTCTGCCTTGGTGAACGCACTGACTCTTCCGCTGTGCACCCGTGGCCTGATAATCAAGTCAGCACTGTATTAATAAGCTGAATAATAAGGGAATTTCAGAAATGTACAGGACTATTATACCGTAACAATAAAACCTCAAACGGGGTAAACCGGGCCAGTGCTGAAGGTAGGCGTCAGGAAATAATGAGGGCAGTGTTGCAGCAATGCCCTCCATTGTGTGGTGGGGTAAATGCCTGCTTCTTTCAGACACAGAAGCCACATTACATGAGTCCGAAATGTTCTCAGAGCGTCACTGTGCCGGGCTGCGCTAGAACCTGGCACCAGCGGCACTGAAAGCTGACATTATGCTGTAGGATGTGCTGCAGGTGTGCAGGCCTGGGAATGCGCGCTAATTACATATTTTCCTGCCGCGCAACAATTAAGGTCGCCAAAATAATTGCCAGTTTCTTAATCCCTCTCTAACAAGACTGACATAAGGAATGGTTTATTTTTCTCTGGTTGTTTGGAAAGTGTTCCTCAAGATTTGGGTTTTCTATGGAACTGCATAAAACTAATTCTTACGTTCCGATGTGCGATTATACTCATTGTTAAAAAAAAATGGGGGGGGGGGAGATCCTGTCTTTGAATTGTAGTCAAACTCAATAAAATAAGAGTTGTATAACCTGGGAGGTGGTTTAGACATTTTTCTTCTTTAAAGAAGGTAAATTTTCTTTAAAAACCCTATGTTTTTACTTTCTTAACTGTTCGAATCACGTGGGATGTTAAAACGTATAGTTGGGGGCGGGGGGGGGGGGGGAGTGTGGAGGAGGGAGCAGACCATAGGAAAGCACAGACAAAATAGGTGTCTTCACTTATTTAGCGATGGTCCTTAACCTTTTGGGAGGTCATGGAGCCTCTGAAGGGTCTGATCACATGTACAGACTCACTACCCAGGAGCGTGCATCAGTGTACGAAATGTTTCATGCAGTTTCTGGTGGTCCACAGACCCTTAAAACCCAGTAATGAACTTCAGGGAAAGAACCCCAGTCAACTAACATCGCAACTATTTATACACCTCCCTCATTCATCCATCTTTGCCTCCTCTGAGCCATCTGACCACCACATGAAGGATACAGCATCCACCACCGGCATCGGGAGCCAAGTTTGTGGGATTTATATTCCCAACTAAAACCCATTTATTTCATTATCGCTCGTTGTCAATTTCCCATTTTTTGCTGGGCTAATTGGGCAGAGCTGAAATCATTGAGGGAATTTTGAGCCAGCTTACTCACTCTTGCCCCCTTTCCTACAAATCAGAAGAGAGTCATGCGTGCTGATTGAGTACTTAGCAGACAAACTGAAGTTACGTCAAGCGCGTTGCGATTTAACACCGGCTGAATGGTAGGGGCTGCAGATGTAACTAATGGGGTTAGGAGAAGAAGCTCAACTGGAGAGGGAGGGGATGGAGGGGAAACAAAAGTGATTGTATCGGTAATAGAGACTTCAAAGAGGGGTCGTTTGGAAGATTTGGGGGGGTGTGATCTGGCAAAGGGAAAAAGAGGCACATCTGCCTGTAGAGTGGCTGATCCAGGAGAAGAAAGGCCTGCCAGGAGAGAAAGCAGGAGGTGAATCAAAGGCAGGGAGACTAGCGCTGCAGAAGGAAGGAAGCCTGATTCTACTTGTGGAGGGAATGCCACAAGGCCTCGTACCCTTGGAACGGTCCCAAACTGTCCTGCTTAGAGTGTCCCGTCCAGGAGACATCTTACTAAGGTAAAGACAAAAAGGAACTGTAATCATTTTGTCTTGATGTTTGAAAATAAAACAAATTCATCTTGATGCTTGAGAAGTCTTTTCATCACAACACTGGTGTGTGGTCTAAATATTAACCACTCCCCGCTCCTTCCTTCCCTACGTGTTGGAAGTTTGAAAACACCATTTGGTCAAAAAGGCACTCTTTTAGTGAACAACTAAAGTTTGAGTTTTGTGGATAAAAGTGAGGAACAGGTGTGCAGTGTCTCCTCTTTCCTGAGACAAGGTAGATAGTTGAGAGGCAGACACTTGAATCCCAATGTGTGTGTGTGTGTGAGAGAGAGAGAGAGAGAGAGAGAGAGAGAGAGAGAGAGAGAGAGAGAGATATGCTGGCAGTACAATAGGAAGCGGGGAGAAAGGGCAAGGATCACATTTTTAAAGCAGCATCAAGGAGGAATGCGGAATGCAGGGTCCAGAGCTGGGCTGTGCCACTAAAAATCACCCCACTTTCTGGAGAGCTGTTGCCACCACCAGTGGAACTCCTGTACTGACATGATGAACACCACTCCTTTTCTTAAGGCCAGCTCAAGCATGCCCTTTCTTACAGCTGTGGTGACCTGTACAAGGAGAGAAAATAAGTCCCTCCTTGTCCATAAATGGAATCAAGGACTTCCCTTGTTCATTACTGAATTCATTCCATCAGTCACTCAACAAACATGTATGGCTTTCTTGCATGTCTCTTGCATACTGAGCATTTATTGAATATTAAATATTGGGACATTTACGACGTGCCAGGCTCTGACCTGGCCAGTTCTGACGCTGATCCGTGAGTCTCTGTGAGGACTCACCTTGGGACTATTGGTGGGAAAGTAGTGCCTGGCGCCTGGTGAGTGGCTAATATTTGTCAATTACAATCACGAATTGACTGACTATAAAATAACTTCCCTGTTGGCAGGTTTGTAGTAAAATGCTTCCAATAGGTGTAAGCTTTCAAAGCATGCCTTTCTCCCGTAGAAGTATATACTCATTAGCAAAACAACTTTTAACATGTTGCAGTGCAGTTCTTGGTTTAATCACAATCATAGTTCAGGCAGCTCTTTCCTGGGCACAGCCCATACACCAACGAACACGTAGCCTCTCGCAGAGCCTGCGAGGTAGAGGCTGTGGATTCATTTCTGATTGATATAAATGCCAGCAGCCAGTACTGAGCATTTCACAACATTGCTGAACGCGGGGCTGATGTCCTGAGAGCCCACAGACTCCCTGTTAGACACTATTCAGACAATTCTACACTTACACTTACCCCTTAACAGGCCTTTTTTTTTTTTTTTTTTTCTAACCCAATTTCCTTGACCTGTGTTTTCCTTCTAACCAGACTTCAGAGACAAAGGCAGAGCAGTAAATCATTTTCTTAGAAAAACACCGTCAGGCTATTTCAGTCATTGGAGCTGTTATTTATACGCCGTACCTGAACAGTTATTTTGAGATAGTGTGGCTCACTAAATTATATTTTCCTCATTATCATGATTACTTCAAAATGATCATTAATTTGCTCTTTGGCTTTTTAAGTGGGAAAACATCAAAGAAGCGAAAGTTCCCCCTAATTTAGCTTTTCTTGAAAGGTAACTGATTTACAAACAAATTACTTGGGCCTTGTAAGGAAGAGCCAAACTGCCTGCTCATTTGATACATTTTCAAGGGCTACAGTGTGGAAATGAAGCTCTCAGAAGCTCCCGTGTGATCCACAAACAACTTCACGCTGTATTACACGTGCATCAGATACACAGACCAAACCCTGTGAGCTGCAAGCAACCTGCCCTGCAGAACGCCAGCTTGCCAGGGCCTTACACTGGAGCTTACTGAAACTGCCACCTTGCTTACAGGTGATTTTGAAAGTGATCAACTAAAGAGCTTAATCCCCATGCTTTGTTTCTTAAATCACACATACATCATCTTTGAAAGGTGCTATCTCATCTCTCCCCCCAAAGCTCCCCAACTTTGTTAAGAAACTGCCTTACCGAGTAAAACTGTATCTAAAACATGCATGAAGCTTCAACAGATATTCCAACTTGAGGGCAAATGATGTTAAGCGACACGGACAGGAATTTCCAGGATGAAGTTTTGCCTTGAATAAAGATCGCACGAGAGGCATTTTGAAGTCATAACTTTATGGTGTCAGATGATCAAAGCCAAGTATTAATACTTTTTTTTTTTTTATCAGTTCACCTTCTAAACACTATTCCAGTAGATTTCCTTTCACACAGGGATATTTGTAATAAATGTTCTGCCTTTGTTTTAAAGTCAGTCTGTAGAAAGATGACATCAGCTTAGCAAACAATAAAGTGCCTGTAATATTGTCTCCAGAGGGCTGTTACATTTACTTTGTAGCAGTAAAATTCAATTTTCAAAAAACACTACATGAAGGATGTGAGGTTATTAACCCTATCACCGCCGTAAAAATATCATCATTGTGCGGGGAATGTAGGTCACTGTCTAGAAGCCATAAGTTGCTTTTTTTGTGTGTGTGTGAAATAATCCATTTAAGCTTCTTTTCTCTCCTATTGCCTGGACTGTGTCCCTTCCCTTGGAGAAAAATATCCCAGCATTGAGTGAGCAGGCTAGAACAAGACCCCTACACTTTCTACTTTCAGCTCCTCTTCCCTTTTTGCTACCACGCTACACCGCCCAGTTTTGAAGTAGCCCTCTGCATTTACTTTTAACCCAAGCCAGTCCTGCGTCAATCAAAAATTAGTATATTTTGTCAGGTTTTCCACATGTTTCTCTTTTGGGACAAAAAGAAAAGGACATGTCCCCTTTCAAAGCTCGAGTCACCCTCGCATTTCCTGACCTTAAGCACAAACTCTTTGCTTCTGGACCTGCCTGCGTCCCGCTGGCTGTGCAGGCGTAGAAACGGTACACACCTGATAAAAGCAATCCCAACCCTTCCCGTTCAGAAAGAGTAGGAGCGGCAGCACATCAGCATGCAAAGAGTTAACTAGTTAAACTTCTACAAACCCCCGCAGTAACTTTCCAAAAGCTGACAATAAGTAAAAGAAGTGCTGGTTATCCATTTTTTAAAGGGATGGGATTGGTGTTAGAAGAAAGGGAAAGAGGATCAAACACCTCAATGCAACAAAAGGTTGTGTCAGAAGGCCCTCAATCACAAACCTCCTTCAACAACAGATAGTCCAACCTTCCGGAGCAGTTACCCAGGCAGCGCAGCTAAAAAGTTCCATGACATGAAAAGAACAAAAACCAAAGGCACAGAGGTAGTTATTGTCATGCACACTCCTTACCCCTCTCTCTCTCTCTTCTCTCTCTCTCTCTCTCTCTCTCTCTCTCTCTCTCTCTCTCTCTCTCTCTCTTTGGGCTTTTCCCTCCCCCGTGAAACTTTTGCATAAGCTGGTGGAGAAAAGTGATGGTGTGGCTTGCTGAAAAGAAATCCCCTATTTGTGTGCTACCTCCTAGGTGGTGAGGTGGACCGTGGATTTTCATGTCAGAAACACCTGATGAATGGAGAGGTAACCTCCGTGAAGACTTCACAAGAGTCATCTGAAATAGTATAAGTATAGCCCTGAAAATATTGTCAATATTCCCTGGAACACATTTTTTAAAAAAATTAATGATGTGTTGTTTTTTTTTCTCTCAGACAAATCCTGTCTTCAGTGCACAGTGGATGTAAGTTATTTGCATTTTCTGTGTTGGGTCTTAGAGGTATCTTAACAGCATGTACAAATTTTCCACTAAAATGTAAATTATTAACAAGTCAGAGTTTTCATTTGTTTTATCTCCTGATGTGAGATCTAAATAAGTATGTAGAACACTTAAAATTCTTACCATTTCTCTGCTTTCTGAGAAATAAATCTCATGCACACTGCACAATATATTTTCTTCTGCATAACATGCTCCCGTGTAATGGAAAATAAACTAATTTGAGAGGGAGTACTATGTTTCCTGGAGATCTAGTTGTGTAAGTAAAGAGTGTTAACCCAAAGGAGAACCTGGTCCTGTTTTCTTCACCCCCCACCACTTCCTCCTCCAAAGGCATCACGTATGTCTTCATCATTACCTGGTTTGACACCAGCCACGTCCTTGATTTCTAACCTTCTCTTGAAATCAGATTTAAGAAACTCAGTGGTGCTGCCATCAAAATTTACACCCACTGATAAAACAGTACACAATGTCAGGGCGACGGGCAGGAGTGTGATGGGGTAGTTGTCCTTGGAGATACGATAACAACAACACAACCATTTAAATGGTGCTTACTCTGTGCTAGTCGAGTTTCACACAAATTCTCTCCTTCTTGGTCATCATAACCCATTTTATAGATGAGGAAACTGAGGCTCGGGGGTGTCAGGTAACTTGCGCAATGTCACAGGTAGCCAGTGATAGAACTAGAAGTTCTGGACCCGGGCATGCGCTCAACACCATGCTTTATCAGAACGAAGGGAAGGAAAGGGAGGACTAATGAGATACAAAGAGCCAGGGCCTGCCAGGTAGGGGTACGTATCCCGAGTTTGTATGGCTCAGGAGAGTTCCCGAGGCCGTGAGAGAAGGAGTGAATAATGAACGGGTGGGCTGGCCTTGATGGGAAAGACAAAGTACTGGAACGACTAGGAAGGAGATCGTTGGGTGAAGAGGTCAGACATAGGAAGGGAGCCTTGGAACCCAGTCTGGAGAGCAGTCGGCAGCCTCCGTGGAGCCCTGGGAAAATGATGGGCTGGTTAACGACGCAGAGAATAAAAGGGAGTTCGTCCGTGGTGTTAAGTTAAGCTGGGCTCGTCCACTCCTGTGGACGGAGAGCGGCAAGAAGGCCGCGCATTCCCAGTGGGCCAAGGCCAAAGCCTAAACTCTGACCACAACTATGAGCATGAAAAGGAAGAGGGTGGATTCAGGAAATGTTGGCCAAGAAAAAAAGTGGCAACGGTTGGTAACAGACTGGATGTGGGGAGGGAGAAAGACAGTGGTGAGACGGAAATAACTCTGGGGTTCCCGGTTGGGAGGTCCATGATAGGGCGGTGTTTCCCACTGCGGAGGAAAGCGGGGCAGATAGGGAAGAGGAGTAGCTCTGGCCATGCTGTTTAAGTGGCCAACGCTAATGTCAGGGAGTTTTGAGGTCGCTTGTGGGAAGAGGGCTTTGTGGGCCTAAAGCATGGCTGGTTTCACTGGTGGAGACCTCGACCTTTCTCATAGAGGTCAGGGGTCCAGGAGCTGCGCTCAGGAGAGAGGCTGTCAGGTGGGTAGGGGGCTGATGGGGGAGGCATGGGTGCTGGATGGCTGGAGCCCAATGTGCACAGGAGGAATGCCAGGAAAACGAGCGAGAAGCAGGGGCGAAGCCTGGTACAGAGGCGGAGGGGAGCTGCAGGTTATTTCTCCTAGTGTGGAGCCGAGTGAAAGGGCCCAAGACAATACTGCAGGCTACGTCGCCGCCAACACCTCATACCCTGGCTCTATCTGTTCTAGGAATAACAGCACAAACATTCACCATTTCAACTCAGGCAAAGAACGTTGCATTTAAAACAAACAAACAAACAAAAAACAGGATGTAGGAATACAAAGTGGTATATCATTGTCCTTTCATTTTCTGGGGTCAAATATTTCTCTACTGACTCAGCCAGTTTTCCCAAGTACTATTTCTAGGAGAGTAGGGCTTATCCATAAAATATCGAGGCTAAAAAAAAAAATTCCCTCCAGTGCCTCCTCCTAGGTTCACCGATATTTACAAACATGCAGCCGTGTGAACAGAGCCGCCGAGGGCGGGCAGCGGTGAACAGTGACCCTCCTTCAGGAAGAGCCCTGGGAACGGAGGGTATTATTTCAGCTGGGGCAGAAGCAGAGCCCTGGGATGAGACTGATTGATTCAGACCAGATGGGTGGCCACACATAGGTGTGACCAAAATAGAAACACATTGCAGACATTCCAGGCACTGTCCTCCCCTGGCCAGGAGGTGGGCTGCCTGTGCTGCTCTCTTATCTACCTCCTAATGTGCTCTCCAATCAAAGAATGTTAATGATACGAACTCTTCTCCTTCATGTTCACAGCCTGGTCACATGGCACCGGGCTTGTAGTCCCATTTGAAAAAATAACACGACCATTGTCCAGGTTTCCCTATAAATAAAGCCCAAACAAAGCATGGCTTCTAGTGCTTAAGTCCATGATTATTTGAATTTCCTCTTCCCCATGAAAACTAGCGTGTCAGAAACTTTCTTTGTTACCTCCCAGGAAAGAAGAGTGTAGTTATAAATGACACCACTGTTGTCATCATTGATCAGAATTTAATTCCTAGGGCCTAAAAGAGGACCATGTACTAAGGATTCTAACCCAGTTATAGGCACTTTAACCATAAGTTCCCTGAGCCCCAGGACTCTGTTAGAAAAAGGTGGCACCTGCCATTAGACAACCATATCTATCCTTTTTCTTCTTTTTTTTCTTTTTTGAGTCACCATTTGCTATTCAAGATTTCTCTCGGATTACTTCGGTTCTCATTGCTATAAGTTAGTGAATTTTGCATTTATACACTAAGGTAAGGGTTTGTTACCTTGGCACTATTGGGGAAAAGAAATGCAGCTTTCTTATTTATTACAAGAATTACTCTCTTGCTTGAAAGGAAACTCAACAAGCATGGGAAATTTTCTATCATTCAAAACTGAAGTGTCGAAATTATGCACACATTTGAATATTTATCAAAATTAAAGGAAACTCCCAAAGCTTTTGGTACAACAATGTAAAACCTAGAGAAAGGATGAGCATCCAATAAGGGCCCAGTGGCATTTAAACAAGTATGGGAGAGGCTTTGTCATAATCAGAGCAAGGTTTCTCTCACCTTCTCCCTCTAGTGTCTTGCCCTGTTCTGTCCCAGCAAGAAGTTGGAGTTTAAACATTCTCACAGAGGCCTGCAACTGTTACCTACTTGTTATAAACCTTCTCAGATTTCACTGCTGTGGGTTAATCTGCAGGTTCTGATTGACATCCCGGCTGTCTCTCACACTCACCAAGAAGTTCGCAGAGACCTACCACCTGAGAGGCAAGGCAGACCATTGTTTTCACTCTGCCCTCAATTTTCAACTAAACATGCAATTCCTCCGATACCATTTTGAACCAATTACATATGGAGGGAATTGTTATTTTAGTCTAAAAGGTATAAAAGTATTGGGTCATTTTTTCTTTCCACAAACTGCTGGCCCATGGCTGCCATGACACCCTATAGAAGTAGGATTCTATGGAAGACTTTTCTCATAAAAGTATAGACTCATTTTGTGTGTGTGTCATAACAATTCCTAGAAATAATGTTCTGGTGATAGACAGCTCTTGAATTTACTCGGCCAGTAGGCTGCCTCCTTTAAAAAAAAAAAAAAAAAAAAGAGATTCCTGTGCAGGTGGAGATTAGCATATGAAAAATGCTTTTAATTTTGTCCACTCCTGGACTTACCTATCTGTCAAACCCATGCATGTGACTGCAGTTGGGTTCAACTTATCTCTACGTTACCACCTCAGTAGCAGGTTTCACATAGTCCATGTGTTGTTGGTTATTGCTCAGCCGAGTTCATTGAACTCCCTTTTCTCAAAACAAACCCAATAAAATGCATAGACACCAAACTGCTGCTCCGATGTCTGAGTATCAGAAATAAAAGCGTTCATGTCCACGAGCCTGTGAAAATGGCTTTCTCTGACATAAGCCAGTGCAAACCGTCCCTTGACAGCTACTATCCGAGATCCCTGCGGTTCTTACAATGTGGAACTTCGTTTCCATATTGCTTCTCTGTAGTAATATTGCATATTGACTACGTTTTATATTGTTCATCTTTCATCTCTCCAAAGCAAACTTGCCGGATTTTGCAGTTCTCCTCTGTGCCATGTGATTTGCGCAAACCACAGCTCCGGAGGCTTCTCGGAATGCAGTGCAACGAGATGGCCCAGAGGTGGTGTGGCTGTGGGCCTATGGCGGCTCCATGCTCCACTCACTGTCAGGATTCCCACAGGGCAGTACCTATCCTGAAGTGGGCCTTCGGGGGTTCACGTGGGCTGACTCTCAAAACAGACTCGCAGCTCAGCACACCTACTCACTTATGAAGTCTGAGCAGCACATAGGTGCATGCAAGTGCTATTTCTATGAAAGGTCGCTTGAGGTCTGGCGGGAATGGAGAACGCTCCTTCTCACCATTCACACGAGAGGAAGATCAAGAACACCAGGCACCTTGCCTTCTTCAAAGGCACCGCGCTGAGGGCTGAGGGGAGCACCTGAAACAACGTTTCCCTCCCACCTATAGCCCGGGCCGGGAACAGGAAGGCACTTCTCATATGAAAATAAACTAGCCCAGTCTTCTCTCCATGAGCTGACTTCTCTATAGTTTACTAGTCGTATTGTTTCACAGCGTGCTTGGGTAGTCAGCGGCCACAACTCAGGCGATGCTCCCAAAATGATTTCATCAAAGGAAAACAAACCTTTTTCACAATGCTTATCGGATGTCTTGGTGAATGGGCAGACACCAGCGGGCTCAGTATTTCACATATTGCCTACTCATTTTACATTGCCTTTTCCATAATCAAAATTCTCCTGTTTTGGACAGTCAGAGGTAAGTGGACAATAGCCAAATGCAACTTTTAAACTTTATCTACTCTAATCACTTGAAAATGTTCACCGGGGCAATGAAACAGAATTTATATATTATCTACTATCTCGGGTAAATATTGGTCTTAATAATAAACTGTCTGGTAGATGTATGAAACCTGTTCACCCTCCGATTGATGTTTTACTGGCCAGAAGAGCAAAGGCCCTACTTGATTTTAAATTTGACTCTATGAAAACGGTCAGCACCCAAGAAAATGCTAGCACGATTCCAGATAAAATATACTGTTGTGAGGCTGAAAAGTGCATGCAAAGCAAGCTGCATTATTAGAATGTTTAAATATTAATTATACCGCTGTGTAGTAAAGATGATCAAGTAGGAGTGTCAACTAATTTTCTAAAAGCTGCAACATTTACTTTCATCTAAACTTCCTTTGTTAAACTAAAACTAAAAGCCCAGCAAGTTTAGTCTACTTGAGTGTGTTTATTTTTATTGGTTTCTGCATAATTTTTTTCTACCATAAACCAACTTTAACCCCTTTTCTGTAATCTCTGCCAGTATAACTCCAATAGCACATCATAAAATTCCTATAATTCTTCAAAGCCACGGAGTTGGAAAGGAAAGGCTTGGGCATTTTGTAACGAACGCCAGCTCCAAGCTTCAGCCAATTATAGTTAACTCTTACAAACCTTCCCTTTTGTGCGCGTGGGTGAACTTATAGGTCTGAGCTGTGTGGTCACTCTCATCCCCACTCTTCGGTGGCTGCCTCGGAGTTGGGAGCCCGTTCCGTTTTGTGCAGAATGCCGTGGTGGAGGTAGACCCCAGCCCTCACAGCCCAGGCGTCTAGGCTGACAGATGGGGAGACAGATGCACAGAGCCACGTAAACATCACAGACTTCTTACCTCATGCAGAAGCCTTTGCGCAGGGAGAGGAGGCGGCCTGGCAAGTGGACACGGACATGAACTCTGATGGGGGAGGAGTTAGGCAGAGTCACGGCCACTTTCCCCTTTGGTTTTCTCCCCAGCACCTCCTGCTCACTTAGATTCTAAAGCAGCTCCTGCTCATCAGCCAGGAGAACCACTCTGAGAGTCTTAAGGAGAGACAAAGGAAGAGCATGTGTGTGTGTGTGTGTGTGTGTGTGTGTGTGTGTGTGTGTGTGTGTGTGGAGTGAGGCGCTCGGGTTTCATTCCGTCACCCATGGATGCCCAGCCAGGGTTTCCCACCTGAGACAGATTGCGACGCGTGTTCGGCTCACTCATGCACAAGGAGCAATACCCAAGTTCAGTGTAAAGCCACTTTAAAAGCGCGTCGGGTGCATGCTTTCCTTGTACAAAAATACCTTATTCATGACAGAGCAGTGAGGGCCTAGGTAATTACTTGAATCAAGGTGGCCTCAGAAGTGTTTAAATCTACAAGGACACTCAGATCATGAATAATGCAAAATAATTTGCATCTAAATTTTTTAAGTGTTCTTTATTCAAAAACTAAAATGCAGTTCCGATTAAAGTTTGATGAGTGAAAGCTGAGCACTTCGTACCCACTGTGAAACGTCTCCTATCTGTGGAAATTATTTCAGACAGTGGGGAAGGGACAAAAGAGGATTTTCTTTCTTTTTCTTTTTTTTTTTTTAAGTTGTGATTAAATCACGTTTCTTTTAAGCCTAACTTTCTTTGTGACGGCTACCAAGGTAGCTCCGGAGTCTGCTTATTTATCAAAGTCTAAGTTTCAATCCAACCCTTAGGAAATACAATGCAAGCACTTACTTTCTTAGGCCAAGTAATTTGCCAAATAATAAAAAACATTTGCATTTAAAGTTAATGCAGTGTAACTTCCTTTTTCTCTCACCTAAAATTTTTTTATTCAAATGAGTCTTCTTTTGGAATCACTAGACATAAAAATATCTCTGTTCTCACAAAAACTTGGAATACCCCATTTCACTTCCTGGTTATCAAATGTATACTGTTGGGTAAATATACATTATTTAATATGTCACTGGCAAATGTTCAGTGAAAAGCTGAGCAGTGTCAATATGTTAACCCATACTTTTTAGGGAAACAAGATTGAAAAGCTGAAAATCAATTAAGCACCCAAAGGCAACTTTGTTACAATAGCATGTCAAAATGATTGTTATTACCACAAACAGCTTTTCTTCATCTAGTTTTCTAAAGTTGAACATTTTGAAGATTGTTTCGAAGGACTGCTATTATAAAGTTGAATCGTGACATTTTCAATTTATAACTTATTTTTGTCAAGGGTTTGAAAAGGGGAGGTAAATAATAATTTTAAAATAACTTTTACTTTTATCTTGCAAAATGTCTACACTTCTCACTTGGGCTGCATCATCTGTCCTGGAACGTCACAGTATTTGCATTTTACTTAATTGTGTGACCCTTTCAGAAACCACAGTTCGAGAAACTTCCATTGTTTCTTGCATTCCTTTGCTATGTGGCAGGGAGCTCTCCTGGCCCCGCTTTGCTACCTGAGATAAAAGTAAAGTTCAATTAGGAAGCAGGCCTTTCTTGTCTAGCTCACAGGCGTCCTTCACGCCTGTGTGGATTCCTGCCCTGGAAATGCAGGTAGAAAAGGCGGTGGAGTCCTCCCAGGCTAGCCCTGGGCCTGACCTTCCCAGTGAATTTGCAAGGTAGGCCCCTCTGCAGTCCTCAGCACCTCAACTTTAAAGGCCCTTGCAAAGGAAAATTATTTTCCTGCTGTAGCCCTTATAAAGTATAAAGACTCCCAATTTATTGCACGCTCCAACGCAGCCTTCTGCTTTATTGGATTTTTAGATGAGTGTGTTTGCCACGCTCTCGGTGAGTGGGTAAGCTTTTTTTAAAAATTTTATTTTGAACAATGAAAACATTTTTAAACTCATTGAACAAAGATTTCCCCAGCAACAGACCCCCTGCTCAGCAGGTCACCTATCTTTGCGACAGTTTTTCTTTTCCCACGCTAACCCCAGGGCTCATTTGCATAAGGTCTCTGTTGTGACAATTAGTTTCAGGTGAGCTGATTTCTATGCAGCCAGCCCAAGACGATGCACAAGCCCTGGGCCTCCCTGATCCTGGTCCTAATTGCGACTGACTGGCACCAGACACAATCATCCTCTTGATTCAGCAAATTGTCCTGCTAGTAGCTTGTTGTGACCCCGCAAAGCACAAATCAGATCACATCAGCCCGGCCTAGTAAACAACAAATAAAATACTCTCTGAAGGAACTTAATAATGTCGTTTCCATATTTTAGGCACATCTGACTCAGTGAATGCAAATGAAAACAACAGTGTTTAACTTTTGGTTGCTGCTGGGAATGGGATTGTGGCTTCCCATAAAAACTTTTCAGGAAAGCGGACCGCCCCCACTTCTCCTTTCCATGGCTCTCTAGCCCAGTCACCTGGGGGAAAGTCCCCAGGTAAACTATCTGGCTGCTTTCAAATGTCTCTCAGCTTTGTTGTTGTGGAAATAAGTCATAGGCCCTTTCATCATCTCTGAAGCTACAGGCCACATCAATATGCACATTAGCAGAGCTCCCTATAGTCCCCACTAGACAGAAAAGCATTCAGAGCCCATGAAAATCTCACATCTCTGCATAGCAACCCAAGTTAAGGAAGAACTTTTCTCAATTCTAGGAAGCAAGGCAGAAAAATGATGAGTGGCTTAGCATTAGAGACTGTTTAAAGACAATAACTGTTCTTGAAAGTTGCCTCTGCCCCGCCCCTGCCCCCCCCCATTCTGTCCACAATTCTGAACTTAACTGCTCAGTTTAAAAAACAAAAAAGAGAGCAAGTGCAGTAAATAATCCGAGAGCCATTTGACTATTTCCCCCCTCCCTCTGAGATAAATACTGTCATCCCCATGGCATTGCTTTCCTTTTCTACAGGTGGTTGCATATAAGCATTCCTTCTTAGGATGTGAAAGATGTATCCATTCATAGCCTGTCTAGGACAAAAGAAGTTTTTCAGGCACACAGCTACTTTTGAGAATTTTGTATCTGATTTCAATCTGGTTTCTAACAAATATAGGATAACTTGTTTGATGTGCAACACACATTGATTTTGTTTTTCTTTTCAGGCACTTACATCTTTGAAGTGAAGATCTTAGAAGGGGGTCAGGGATTATGGAAGGAAACCGAGGAAAGAAGAGAAGGAAGAGGAAAGGAAGAAGGAAAAAGAGATGAGATCACATTTAGTGTTGAAGAGAATTGCTGCAGGTTCTCATGAGATGATTTCTTGCATTTACAGCAGAGGGACTGTTGACCCACCCTCTGATAAACCAATCCTCTGCAGGGCCCTTCCCTCCGCTGTCCCTGCTCACACAGCCTATGTACTCGTGAGAGGCGCCATATCATGAGCACGTGGCTCAAGCACATGGTCCAGGGTGTGACTGGAAGGACGTAATACTAATTTCCTTCTTTTTCCTATGCCTGTTATGACTTTTAACCCTGTTTTTACAGCAACACAGAAATTATATTGCCAATGGCTTTATATTAATTCAGTTAAGGAGGGAGACTAGAAATAGTTGGGGGAGAGGAAGCTTCTAAAATCTAGAGCCCCACAGAGTACACGTTTAGACCATTCAGAGCAAGAAAGTATCCTAATCCAGATAAATGAATATATAGTAACCACGGTAAAGAACTGTGGAGGGATAGGCACAATTTTATTTCTAAAATACAATCTATAAAAAACCTTTGATATGAAAAACCCGTAAATCAAGCTAAAAACTGAAAAGACCGTCTGTATAAGCAATGTAAATTACTATCTAGAGTTATGTTTTGCCATAAATGTTTGGACATAATTCTCACTTTATATGAATTATGAATTTGTTGGAAGAAACAGTTTCAAAAAATGACTATGACCCCTAGCCCCATTCTTACACTCCCTGCAGTGCTCGGACCCTTCAGAGAGAGAGAGAGAACCATCAGGGTTACCTCACCTTTTGGAAAACTTGAAAAAGTCAAAAATTGCTCATTCTTGTATGCCTCACTCCTACGTTCAATGCTCTTAGCTCATAACTTTGATTCACTGTTTTTTTTTCTTCCCATTTTCCACCTTCTCACTGTTCACTGTGTTTGTTTGTTTGTTTGTTTGTTTGTTTGTTTGTTTTAGAGCTTTGCCTCTTCCTCTGTCAACTTGGGGCTCAGTCCCCTCCTGACACAGCGTGCAGTTCCTCTCTCTCTCTCTCTCTCTCTCTCTCTCTCTCTCTCTCTCTCTCTCCTTTATGAATGCCTTCCTTTTCTACATCACTGCAGTTTATGGTGGTCCAAGTCATGTCTTTCCTGACTCATTTCCTTTACCACCTCCACCATCTCTGGTTCTCACCTCATTCTACTTTCCACACATGCCTTCTTTCCCTTCAATATCATTTCTCTTTCTGCCTCTTAAAAACCCAAAGATTTCATTTACTAATTTCTTTCATTTTTTTGTTGAGGTAAAATTCACATATAACATTATATGAGTTTCAGGTGTACAACCTAGTAACTCAGTCTTTGTATACACTACAAATCAGTCACCACAATCACTCTAGTTATCATTTGAGACCATTCAACTAACGCCTTCACCTATTTTGCCCAACCCTCTTCCCCTCTGACAACCGCCAACCTATTCTCTGTATCTATGAGTTCTGTTTTGTTTTGTTTATTTGTTTTATTTTGGGGGATTTCCACATATAAGTGAAACCATATGGTATTTGTCTTTCTCTGTCTGACTTATTTCACTTAGCATGATACCCACCAGGTTACTCCTGGTGTCCCAAATCACAAGGTTTCCTTCTTTTTACGGCTGTGTAATATTCCACTGTATATGTTTGTGTGTGTGTGTGTGTGTGTGTGTATGTGTGTGTGTGTGTGTATTACTAAGAGCTGCAAACAACTTAAATACACACACACACACACACACACACACACACACACACACACACTCCACCTCTTCCTTATCCATTCTCCCATCAATGAACATTCAGGTTGTTCCCAGTACTTACTAATGTCTATTCTTTCCTTCTAACCATGTTAATTGCCTTGCTTGTAATCCAAAGTTGTTGCTCCTGTCTTCACAGAGTTTGGTGATTAAAATTTATTTTACTTTCAGCTTCTGAATTCCTGAAGACATTTCTTTCTATGTTTCCATCTTTACCACCTTCCCCTCTCCTCAAGTCTGCTCAGATGTCTGACCTAGAGGTTTTCCTCCACACTTCCTAATTGTTGCTTCCTCCCTAGTATTTCCCACTACTCTCCTACCTCTGTCCTAAAGGATTTCATTTCTTAAATTACTTAGTATTCTTATCTTTTCTCCTTATATTTATTCTTATCTCTCTATAATCTCTTTTTAAATGGTTTTTTACTTTGTTACTTTATAGTTAGACTCTCCTCTAATCTTATTTTTCCATACACATTTGCCTGCCTGGTTTATGATTCTTTTGTCCCTTCTCCACCTACTAGTATATCATTAATTCATTGTAAAACTTCCATCTTAACTTATTCCCCACGCTATCCATGAATTGTTTTTATACATGTGTTAGCTCCCCCTGATACAAATTCAGCATTCACTTAAGAATAGCTATCAAAAAAGATTCTTCATTCAGCTTAGAAAACATTGAGATCTGCTCAATTATGAGAAAAAAAAATCATTCTTTAGGCAGATGTCTATCTATTTGTCTACCTCCTATGACCCTGGAAACATAACTATACCAAGGAAAGCACTGATGTCAAACCAGAAGCTGTAAGTTTGAATCCTGGCTCTTTCACATATTAAGCAAGTAGGCCAATTTTTTAATAGTTACCCAATTTTTCTGAATCTCAGACTCCTTGCTTAATACCTCTCTGTTTACATCCTAGAATTGTTGTGAAGATCAAATAAGATATTTCTGTCAAAGCACTTTGTACAATATTAAACACTCAATACCCATTAATTACAAATGTTATTCTTTGTGTTCAAACAGAACATATCTGGAAAAGGGGTTTATAAAAGCATGACTTTCTAAATCAATGTAATTTATTTTTTTAATTTTAAAGAAGACCAAATAGCTCCTAGGCCAACATAATTCACTTGCAATCATATGATCAGGAAAAATTCATGAACCCAATATTCAAATAGAAGACCGGAGACGTTTGTTTACTGGTTAAATGTGAAAAAATGCTATATTACCTGAAGGGGCCTACTTTATTTGCTTTGGGTTTTAAAGAGTTAATTTGGGGATAATTTATGAAATACTCACATAGTTGGCTGGGTAGACAATAGTCAGAGGCCAGACCTTTCCTGTGACTTACTTAAAGTCAACCTTTTCTAAGATAACACCTGCCTCCCACCACCAGATTTCAAAGTGTGTGCTTGTTCCAAACAGGGCTGATTTATTTGCCCTTAAATATTTCCAACCTTATGTGATGCTTATATTTTAGCATTCTGCCATGTGTGTTGAAACCTAAGGATTCAGCATATCTCATTCAGTGACGCGAATCGATTTGGAATTACAGAACTTCAGGTGGGAAGGAGCTGTGGAGAGGAGCAGGGTCACACACTCCAACATCTACTCTCTGAGCAGGTGAGGCGCCTGGTCCTTCTAACTGGGACCCAGAGTAGTTCCCTCGTGGTCCTTCCATCGGCAGGTGGCCAGAGGCGTCAGATCGTCTGAGTTCTCCAGGGGACCTGGCAATCTAGATTTCTGAGGGAAACTGCTCAATTTTTAAAGATTGGCAATGAGTTTGAATGTGTTTAAAATATACTGTGAGCCAAACCAAACACATCTGTCAAATACCAGTTGCAACCTCTGTCCAATCCCTACGTTTTACAGCTATGGCCAGGAGGCCCAGGGAGGTTAAGGGGGTGCCAGGGCCATGCTGAGACTGGACGGCAAGGCTGGGTGGGCCCAAGGTCCAAGTTTCCTGAACCACGTCCCACACTCTCCTCGTTATACCAGGGTGCTATCCCAGAACGCCACGGATCAACTGGTTTGCTGGGATGGAAACTAGGAGAAGACACAGGGCTTAACCAGGAACGGCTCCTGCTGTACTTCTCCTGCCCCAAATTCTTCCTGGTTGCTGCTGCTACTGCCTGTGGAGCTAAATGTGGGGGAGGTAGATGTTGACCAGGGGGCCGGGAGCATAGGCCCTTTCATTCCTTCCTGGCAACTCCCCTGTCCTCCACAGACGCTCCCATGGACTCTTTAAAAAAAAAAAAAATAAATATATATATATATATATATATATATTTATTTCAGAGAGGAAGGGAGAGATAGAAACATCAATGATGAGAGAGAATCATTGATTGGCTGCCTCCTGCACACCCCCCACCAGGGATCGGAATCGAATCCGGTACTCCTCCGTCCACAGGCCAATGCTCTATCCATTGAGCCAAACCACGGACTCTTCCTTCCCACCACCTCTCTGCCATGCCCACACAGGCCCACCTCTGGAGTGGGCCTGGGGTGGGAACCCCAGAACGCAGGCTGATGTCAATACCAGGTGACACATTTCTGAGCTTTCTGCCCAGCCTGTATAGGAATTATAAAAGCACCTCACCTAAAAAAAAAGTGACCGACCAATCTTTCTAAAAGACACAGAAGTAGGAAACCAAAGAGACTTGCGTTCAGGACATGTGGCTCGATCGTCCAATAACTCAGCACGTAAGCACACCAAATTTTCTCATTCTAGCCATTTCACTCGTGGCCGTCACAACAACTGTAACCTGACGCTGCAGAGTAGAGAATCACTCAGCCTAAAAATAAGACATCGTCTCACAGTGGATGTTGGGGGAAAACTATCAACAACAACAACAAAAGAAGGAACATTCAGGACGGCATCCTGTCCCTGGTTTGGAGTCTGGGGTTCAAACCCTGGCTCTGCCAAGCTCTGTTTCAATTGCTACCCAACAAGGAAGGCCTAGGGTGAGAATGGCTAAATTCTCCGTTTCCTTCCAAAGTCTAAAAATATATGAAAGCTCTCTAGGGAAAATATTTTGAAATATTAAATATCAATGTCAGATGATGCAATGATTTTGAAATAGAGAAGATGTACAGATAAGTGATAATTTATATTATCAAATTTTTGAAAATTGAGTTGGGACACTTTCAGAACTAGAAAATCTGCTAGGCTTTAAAAAATATATTTGGACTCTATGAATATGTATTCTCACTTACCTATGCCAGTATTCGGATGAAAAGAAAATAATTTAAATACTTAGGGAACTAATCAGTTGGGATATTCCCTTATGATATAAACTGTTTCAAGGAACCATAAAATCAATTGACACTGCTTTCTCTCTGCTATTCCTTTTCGCCTTAGCGTACGAAAGTAAAAGGAATCGGTGATTTAACCCCGGCAAACAAGAAAAATACTTTTGAGTCAGTGTTATTTTTCAAAGCCTCTGAGTTTTTTAGGCTTTAATTGTCTTATTCCCACAATGACATATATTTTATCTTACACTGTAAGTGGCGCCTCAGATGAATCTAGAAATCTGACTGTGAAGTTTGAGGTACCTCACATGAGTTTACAAAACTTGTGTAGTTGGCTCAAAAGGACACTTGGAAAAGAACAACACCACAAACACAAGCAATTAAAAACAAGAAACACCTTTCCCTGAGATAATCCTTATATTGTACGTACACCTCACCTCTTACTAACCCTTTCCCATTGCGCATAAAAATGTAGATTTTTTTTGGGGGGGGGTCTACATTAAAAATAGGTATTTCAATAAGCATAGAAAAAGAAAATGCCAAAGTACTAACATAGTTTTTGAAAGAAAGAATATGTGTTTTTCTCAATTTCATTTTTTAAAATAGGAGAATGTCCAGTCAAGGGGAACTTGCCATTAATTTTATCCGCTCCTTATTTCTTTAAAAAATAAGACTACCTGGATCATGGTTTGACTGCAAATCCCGAAAACAATTATGGAAATGATCTTTAATATAATAATATATTTTACTGAGTGTCTCGGCTTTTTCATCCCAACAACTGAAACACAGACAATTCTTTGCATGTTGAAATGTGTAATTATCATGTATCCAAAAGGGAGGGTGTAATTTTCACATCTGATTACAAGGGAAGGGTGTAAGCGAAGCTGCCTTGGTAAACTTACACTTGTTTACAAAGAGCAATACCTTTGATATTAAAAACTCAAAACATGCACAAGACTGAGAAAAATCAAGATCAGCATGCACAAAACCAAACAAAAACGTAAGTATTTTTCTTGGCCCTGCTACAACAATAAAGTCAGTTCTTCTGAACTTGTGTTAGTCGACTTATTTCTGATGATTTTAAGACTCAAACACTATTTTGCAGGCTAGTTTGTGACTGTACCATTGAAGGTTAGGAAGCTCAAGCACTGGATTCAACTTAAAAGGAAACTTCAAATTCTCATTATGCCCATAAACCAACATGGTCAGTTTAAACTAGAGAATGGTTTTCATCTCAACAGAACACACTTCCCTAAATACAATAAGTGTTTTCGAGACATGCATTTTTAATGTTTTTTAACTTCTGATTTACTTTCGATAACATCAACTTCTGCTCATGCGAACTTACAGTTTGGACATGTAGGGAGGGTTAATATGAAGTGGCAGCTATCACTTAGCAAAAAACTAAAGACAGAGACAAGGTCTCTTAACAGGTAGGAAAAAGAAACTGCCTTCACAGCCAAACACATATGAGGAACAATTTTGTATGACATGTAAACATGACTGGTAAGTAACTGGGGCAGATATCTGAAAAGCTTAAAAAGATTGATGCTCAATATTAAACATCCTTAATATTCCTATTGGATCTCAAAAGCGGGCAAGAAAGGGAAATAAAGAGAAGGAAACACGAGGAAGTTTAAGAAATCAATTTAGGAATAATACAAACTTTTTCATGTTAAAAGGAACCCATTAAAATGAACTTAGTTATCTCTTGAGCTTTACAATTACACAGAAAGCAATGACTTCGTTAGAATGCTATTATGTTATATTAGGTTTTCAGATGCAATACTAATGGCAAGGCTGATATTTGGTATACTTTAGAAATTAGTGTTTTTGGTTTTGGTGTGTTTTTCCCCCCTGGTAATTTGCCCAATCAAACTTAACAAACAAGAAGTTTGAGAAAGGATACGAGCTACCAAAATATTAAGATTTAAGAATAATTACAGTTAAATAAAAAACTTATTCTGTTAAAAAAGAACTAGGCCCTGGCCAGTATGGCTCAGTTGTTTGGAGCATCGTATGGTACACCAAGAGGTGGTGGGTTTGATTCCCAGTCAGGGCACATACCCAGGTTGCGGGTCAATCCCAGGTCAGGGTGTGTGCATGAGGCAACCAATCGATGCTTCTCTCTCACATCGATATTTTTCTTTCTCTCTCCCTTCCTCTCTTAAATCAATTTTTAAAAAAGAAAAGAAAGAACTAGGTTCCTCATTCATCAGTTGATGTAGCCTAAAGCATTTTGGATGATAGAGCTTAACTTTTATAAGATCTTAGCTGTTTTCCTTTTATATAGGATTTCACTGAGTCTTACCTTCTGCTTCCCATTAAAACAAAAAACAAAACACTTGACATGAATCTCCTTCCTCTTCTACTTCGGGGGGGGGGGGGGGGGCTGCACCCTTGCCTGGATGGATGGGTGGGAGATGACGTGGGTGGGTGCGGGTGGAGAGGAGGTTGGGAAGAGAACTGCTGTTTCTAGGTAGTTGAGAGGCTTGCCCACCACAGCACACCCGTGTCCGCAGCATACCAATCAATGCTCAGTGCAGAGCACATTTTTCACTGTGTTGTTAGAGAACATTTGCTTATATTTTGCACAATTTTAATTTAACCATATTGATCAAACTGAACACTCAATAAGACCCTAGGCACCTTAGGCTTATTAAAATTAGTCAACATGAAGCAAGTAAGCAAGGACATAATGGAAACTGTTTGGAGATTTAAATACAGTGGAATCCACTTAAATAAATACCTGTTAATGAAATAAATCTATTAAATGAATTTATTTTCTCTGGACCAAATCAAAATACATAGAGTAATCCTCAAGGGGGCCTTTATATAAATACTGCTTAAATGAATAAGCATCTTAAATGGACATGCTTCTCCAGAAAGGCAAATAGTATTTTCATGTTCTCTAAGGTTAATTAAAGCAAAAACTCCATGTTGACTTTTTTGGATGTATTGTCATCATTTGGAATTAAGCAGGAAAAAGTTGCTTAGATAACAATATTTAAATAATGTAAACATTTTTCTTAAGGGTAATTGCCTGTGTGTGTGTGTGTGTGTGTGTGTGTGAGAGAGAGAGAGAGAGAGAGAGAGAGAGAGAGAGAGAGAGAGAGAGAGAGATGGGCACTAGGCTCAGGGGGCACAAACCCTAGAAAAAACAGATTGTGTCCATTGTTCATTTGTCTGCAATTTACATATGGCAAGTTAAAACAGAAAAGTATTTTAAATTTTCATTTAAAACCCCATCTCATAGAGAAATGGACTGGCTACTTTCCTTTGCCTCTTTGGGAGGTTCTATTATTTCTCCAACATGGCTGAAAGGCACGATTACAAGAATCAACTCCCTTACCTAACGATAATTTGTAATAAGAGCCTTGTTGGCACCTTCAGGGTGCTCAAAATAATGTTTTTTAAGAGACACAAATACTTTTTTGTGTGGTTAAAAAACACATAACACGCCATGTACCCTATTAACAAATGTTCCGGTGTAGCATCGTTCCTATGTGTGCATTGTGCAGCCAACCCTAGAACTCACACAAATGCTCTTTCCCATAAAGTGTAGGTTGGACCACATCTTTAACGGATCAGGTCTCGCCTTTTCGCAGAGGTGTTGACCTACGGTGGTGCGCTATTATAATAAAAGCAAAAATGCAACCCACATTGAGGTCTTAAAGTAATACTATCTTTTCAAAACGCAGTGGGTACACAATCCACAGAGATGTTCCTCAGGCCCCCTTTATCTCGCCTTGCCTTTAGAGGGCCTTGTGCGTTCATTTTCCCCCGGCCTAATAAAAGATATTAGCTCTTTTCCCTAAGCAAAAACACTCCTATCATGAATCAGGCCAACTAGTGGGAGACTGCTGGCCAGGTTTCACCCCACTAAAATTCTAATCTATACTTTGTCTTTGAGAATTAAAGAGAAAATGCGTATCAGCAGAATCTCCTCTCCACTTTATTTCATTTATAAATTACGAGAATGATGCTATTATATATTATTAATTTCTGCTGTTCTCCAACTCTGCTGCGGCAGTGAGCTGCGGATGTTGGAACGGTGTAATTATGTTCTAGTAGGGTAGCCATCCGTTTCCTTTCAAAAATTTACAGGATTCTTAATCACGCTGCTCATTTGGGTGCGCAGCAGCGAGGATGGCGAAACACAAACAGGGCACGTTCGTTTACACAGGAACACCTGCTTAGCATGATAGCAGATGTCAGTCAGTGCGCAGAACACAAAAGGGGGGAAAAATACCACCAGCAGCAGCCTCGCACCATTTTGGTTTGGTACGGGGAAATCTTTGCAGGGGTGAGGGCGACAGTGGACATTCCTGCTGAAACAGCAGCAAAGTCTCTGGAATTCCCAAGTGTTGTTTGTGGCGAACGTGCTGTCAGAGAGAAAGGGCGTTTGTGCTCTTGTGTTCTGGCGTTGACTCAGACTCTCTTTATTATTTGGAGGATTTCCTAAAACTACCCTGCCTCAGTTTCCTGATCAGTAAGGGTTGGAGAGTCTAAATAAAAACCCAGTTCCCCAAAGCTGATCGTTGTTGGAGGTGATGTTATAATAACAGCGTGGCCCTCACCAGACCCAGTTCAGATCCCACTGCTGTCACTTAACGTTTGTGTGACATCAGTCAAGTGGTTTAACCTCGCGAAGTCACAGTTTCCCGGTTTGTAAAGTCCACTGAGAAAATTAAATGAGCTAATATATACCAAGTGCCTGCCACACAGTGAGAATACATTAAATGGTGGGTATGTTATTGTTGTTGTTGCTGTTCTTACGATCATCAGTATTTTATTTTGATCTTTGCAAAACCTTTCCTACGCAACATGTTATTTATTAAAGGCCTGGAAATGACAACCAACCGAAATCTCTTGCAGAGATCATCATAAAAGTGATATTTTTGATGTGTGAAGTTCTGCAAGATTATTATAATGACACCTATTACTGTTATTTTATAGTTAGAGAGCCTGTCATCGTTTCCACTATATTTTCTGGGATTTATATCTGAACCATAAAAAGGGTTTTCTGGGCTGTACCCTGCCTGAAAAAGAGTCTCCAAGAAAGTAAAGTGCTTTCTAGCTCTCTGACACAATAAAATGAGGCCATGGAAAGGAAAAAATTAGAAGTTCATCATCTTCACAGGCCCACCCCACCCCACCCTTCCAACGTTTGCACCCTTATTTTAAGGCCTTTGCTGACTATTCTGGTCTTTTCCCTTCTCGCCCTTTCCTCAAAATGGTTAAAATTCAAAATGGAAAACAGCTCTCACACATGGGCAATGACTAATTTTCCGAAGGAATTTTAGCATTCGGAACGTGTCTGCCTGGGCAGGACTGTGGGCTAAAGGCTCCCCGAGTGTGCATTGACTTGATACCCAATAATGGCAGCTAAGGAGCCGTTATGTGGTGCCGTGTCAATGATCCGTGCACTGAGGGCTCCCCGAGTACGCATTGACACGACAGACCGGAACGGCTCCGAAGAAGCCGTTATGGTCCATCATGCCAATGATGTGCGGATATTGGCAGGGCCTCCGGCCCTTCCATGGAAATGATGGAGTCTCGGAAGGAACCGGTGCGGGCGCCATGTGGGCGCCATCAGTGAGCTAACCACAGCGCCATGTCCCCGTCTCCTTGGGTTTACTTCCAAAGAGTCAGGTCGGAAAAGTTGTCCAGTAACTTCAGGGGTCCCGCCTTACATGACCAGGACATAAGCAAGCATGAACGATATTCTTGCCCTTTAGTCTTTTGTTTCTTCTGAAACTGATACTGTTGATATTAAAAAGGAGAGGCAAGAATTAAGGTTATTTTTTTTCACACTTAAAAACATTTTTTATTATAAATATCTCATCTGCTTTATGAATTTCATGTTATACACGTGTGAAGTACTGGGGAGACTCTCTGTTGTGCTGGTGATTTTATGAGATTGAAACATTTAATCCATGCAAAGAAAAATACCTTTTTATATGTCCTCGGCAGTGGAATAGGTACTCAGAACTCAGCATATAGGAAATGGTTCAAAAAACCTTGGGAAGAGAAGTGCAAGTTCAAGAATAAAGTTTGGATTCACACATGCTTTACCAACTTCAGGCGGTAATTAATTCACTTATGGTATTTACATGCCCCTCTTCAGAGACTTATGGAGAACATGGGAATTTTAAATTCACAATTCAGTGCAAAATTTAAAATGATCTTCATTAGAATTTGAAGCTATACTCTCAACTGCTTTATATACTACCAACAGGGAGCCTCATTATGTAGTACTATATTTGGACTACCTTCTTTACATTCTGTGGCTGTGGGTTTTGAATGTATTTCTGGTATGCTGAAGCAGAATCAAACAAAGTGTTTTAATCTGCTCTATTAACTAACCAACCCACATATTTGCGTGGCAAACAAATAAAGTCAAGAGGCTGAATGCATCTTCTTTTCTGATATCTTCAAAGGATCACGGAAGAAGAGAGATCTGAGACACCCAAGCACAGAATGGTGGTGGAGCCTTACAGAAATACCAAAATGGTTCACTAAAAAGGATGGCGGGAACAAAGAAGCAGTCAGATCAGGCAGAAAATAGTCGTCGTGATTCCAGATACTTCTGCATGCTCATTTCCTTGAGCAAAAAAATAAAAATAAAAATAAATATGAGAGTTCCAACGCTCATAAGGAACTTTGAACTGGGGTAAGAAAGATCCACCAGGGGTGTGGAGTAAGTGTTGATTGACAGGAGGAGCAAAGGGGGAAGGCCCTATGTGCCAACCCAAAATAAATACGCAGTAAACGTTGAAGAGTAGGCAAAATTAAATACCTGCTATGTGCTGGGTACTTTACCTATTTCCAGCATGTCTTCACAATGACCCTGTTACACAGGCCTCAGGAGAAATGGAGACCCAGTTGGGCTGAGCAACTTGCTCCCGTTCCCATGGCTGGTATGAAGTAGAAACCAGAGGCGAGTTCAGATATCCAAAGCCTAGGCTCTCTTGAGCACCCACACTGCCTCTCTGCCTGCCTCCCTGCCTCACAGGTCTTACAGGTATCATTGAGAAAGGTGGAAAGTCAGTTGATTTGAATACAACTGAAAAACGAAAGAAAAGAAATAAAAAAAAAATCCCAAGTATTCAAAATGGCATAGCTGTCACTAAGTGGAGTTTAAGATATTATTCATAGGGTAGTAGGGGGCCTAACATAAGTTATCAAAAGCTTTTTCCTAGACATCATATGCACTACATCTTTAATGTACCTGCCCTATTCATTTTCAGAAGACAGTTGAGTAGAATGGATTTGTCTTCCTATTAAGTATAGTCTCGCTTTAACAAAATGCACTGCGCTAGTCACTGGTGACAACGGGATGGACAAGACTGTCCTCAAGGCATCTACATGTGTGAGAAGACAAATAGGAACCAGGTATTGTAAGTGCTGTGATAAAGGTCAGCTCAGAATATAGGGGGATTTTGTTACAGGGCATTGCTCCTATAAGGAAAAGTACCACGTCCACTTCCTGGAAAGGCAGAGGTATGAGACCATGCCAAGCACCTTGACTATTTCTTTTCCGTTTTTGTTTTTTTAAAACTCCTAAAGAATTGAAAAGGAATGAATACCTCAGCTGACGGTCATGGTTTCCTCTTTGTAAGAGGGTTGCAGCATGGCCCGGAGACTGAGGCAGCTCTATCACAGAATTCCTGGTAGCCTGATTAGACTCACCAGGAAATAGTAATAATCAGAATTTATTGAATATAGCTCCAGATACTGCCCTTAGAATTTTGTTCAACACTCCCAATCATCCTGTAGTAAGTATTGGTCCCTATTTTCAGCATTATGAACTGAAGGTCAGAGAGGCTAAGAAACATTCAGGGCCACCGGGAAACTAGTGGCAGAATCAGAATTCGGACACAGATTTGTTTGTGTCTGAATGCTGTGTTTGTTTTTTGTTTGTGTGTGTGTGTGTGTGTGTGTGTGTGTGTGTGTGATTTTTTCCCTCATGATATTGAATTCCTCACTCCCTGGGGAGAGAGGAAGAGGAAGACCAGGCTCCATTCATTTTAAGTGAATGGATCTAGGGATGTTCTTGGAACAGGAGTCTAGGGAGTGAAGATGTGGACATGAAATAGCAGCTCGCCTTGGAGGTATTCTCCTACAGCACACAGTAGGGTGCATGAAAGGAGGTACCATTTCATCTACAAGTGGACCAGTTAATAGCTCCTAAATTTCATCCTGAGTTGTGTAAGCTCTTTGGGACCTTTAAAAAAATCTTGACTTCACATCCCATGAACCTGTGTTATGGCTCTTGTCCAAATCCTGTTATCTATGAACTTAATTTAAAATAACTTGGTCTTTTTGAATCGTCAAAAACACTAATAAAACAGGACTATTTACCACTTGCACAGACAGAATTCTGTGGGACATCCGAAGCTTAGCTCTTAAATTATGTCTTTAGATCAGTAAAGAGGTAAAATCTAAACTTTGTTGAAAAGCACAATGCAGATATGAATTCTAATGAATCCATGACTCTATGAAGCCTGTGTGAGAGCTACTATGCTGCTTATTACCTATATCTATTAATAGGCATTAATTGTAATGATTGTCAGACATTTTAACCAAATGGTTAGGTTAAAAACTCAGAAATTACTCAATTATTGCTCTTTTTTGACAATTTAAATTAGTTTCTGAAAAGGCAGACATTTCTGAGTTCATTTCCTTAAAGTCCAAGCCCTTTAAGAAAGGTAAACAATGTGGGGATACACAGTTGCAATTTTTTTTTTTAAGGCTACTGTTCCTTTAATGCCCAGCTGGTTCTGAGATGTAATAAAATTGACATATTGATTCCTTTGAATTTACAAATGCCTGTTTCATAAACTCCATCTCCAAAGCCTAGGCATCTTTAGAGCTCTGTCATTTTTTTTCTCCAAATGGATCAATTATGTGCCCACGTAATCCTGTTACCTGTGAAATCCATGCATACTTCTCCCATTTGCTGCAGCTCCCAGGCGGACAAACTTGCATTATGTACGCATAAACAAACAGCGCATTTTCCTGATATTAGAGATTGTTTTCAAAGTGAAAGGCAATCTCTTGGGTCCTTTACTCAAAAAGAAAAAAAAGGGGGGGGGGCGAGAAAGACAGAGGGAAAGAAAAACTGCCTGTTCCTTCAAGCAACCTCAGTGTATGTGCACACACAGACGCGCGTATGTGTATAAATGTGATATGTATGTGTTTATGTTTACTATTTACAGTTGCTAACAATTCATTTAAATCACATGTTGCTATGTTCAGTCCTTTAACTCATCCAAGGAAGCAAGTTCCTTCATTTCAGTTAAACTAGTTCATGACGGTTTATCACGTTTTTTAAGGCTGTCTGTGCTCCTTTGTTGATAATTAGTTATTTAAGGGCAAATCATCCCCTAGATACCTTAAAAGAACAGAGAAACGAAAACCCAGGGTGAATTGGGTTATAAAGTTTGCAGGGGTTTTATAGAAAGAAAGTCCTCTGCATTTTGCATTGTAGCACTTGACAGTCCCCGGCTCTGCATCTTCTTTAAACACACACAGAGTCCTCTATTGAAACAGCCGCAGAAAACACAAAGATTCTGCTTCTACTACATTGGGAGAGAAACGCCTCAGTGAACCAGAAGGTCTTGCTCATGTCTTAAATCTGTACCAGCAAATTGTCTTCCCACACAGGCATATGTACATGTTCACGTGTGGACACCCTCACCAGTACAAAATGCACAGAGGAGGCTCAGGTGCGAACGTACCCACAGGCTGGGCCTATGGCATCCCTGCAAATAGCCCACAAGCAAACATGCTTTTGTCTATGTGTGAACTCTGTGTGAGCAAAGTACTGTGCATGTTCTGCACAGAGATATGAATTCCCGCTTCCTTCTCTCAGCCTGTGCTGTATCTGATTTTCCTCACTTCACTGGGCACCCAGCAGTCCGGCTACACTGCACTTGCTCTCTACAATTTGTCTCTAAGAGATTCCCCAAATCACAAAACATCTTGTCTGCTGCCCAACGTGCTCCCCACATGCAGAAAAGATGGTCTAAAAAATTGGGTTGTGCTGGGAGCCCTGTGGCCTGGCCCACTGCTGCCATTGTGCAGGGTGGTTTTGAAGATAAATGGCTGCATGTTAACCAAATTTGACATGCTGTACAAAGGCAGGCACCTTTGGTCCCAGGACACAGCCAAACAGAAAACACAACAAGCAAGCCTGGCAAAAATGTCCGACATGAATAAAAGCACAACGATTTGTCACATAGTTGTTACAAAATGTTAGCAGCTTCAGGGCTTGCCATGGGATGGCAGAGATAAGGCAGTGTGGAGAATTCGGAAGTTGGAGGATTGGTGAGTCTAAGGCGATGGAAGAGTTAATTCAGTAAAGGAGGGAAAATAGTCATCGCAAAGGGATTATTTTCATTTGCTTCCTCATAAGGCCGAAGAAGGCCCTACTGTCATGAAACAAATCAGCAAGGCCAGTGTTCCGGGTTTACTAAACTCCACTGTTTTGAAGGGCGGTCTGTTAACCATCTCTTTCCAAACTCCCAAAGAGCTACACATTCTAGTACCCATTTCTTGAGGATCAAGAATCGTTTTTCATTTTCTTTTTCAAACTGACACAGTAATGAATGAAATGAAGAATTTTAAGGATTTAAAAAAAAAAAAAAAAAAAAAGCCTTAGTCCCCACTTCATCTCACTACTCACCCAGAGAAAAGGGAACCAAACCACCTCACGTTAACTCTTTTTCAAATGCTGGGTTTCCTTTTCCAAATGTCTTTCCAGAGTTACTTGTTAATTCTGGAAATTCCACGATTCCAGTAACATTTAACCATAAACTTTCTTCCTGACTCTGGCCTCGTGCTTTTCCTAAGCCTCCATTTCCTCATCTGTAAAAAGTGTATTACAATCATCGTATTATTTATTTGATAGAATCGTTGTTAGGGCAACATCAGATGACACAGACAAAATTCTTAGCACATTATAAGTACTCAATAAATGTTAGATAACATTAGCTTTCGTACAGTTGCCAGAGACATTTCACTGGAACACAAATATGATTATGTCATTCTTCTTCTTTAAAAAGGATTCGCATGCTCATCATCACCTGTTTACTGGATAAGAGCCAGAAATATGGGACAGGACATTCTTCTACTCCCAGGCCACCTTTGCAGACTCAATGGATCACATCCTCCTGCATGTGCCCTATGTTCAGACATTTCTGTTGGCTGACGATAGCTGAGCTGTTCTCCCTTCCCTTCCTCCAATGCCTGGACCAGCCCTTCCCTCACACCACTGGTAATATCCAAGTCATGAGACCATAGTCTCCTTAAAAGCCACTTCCTCCAGGAAGTCTGCCTCACCGCCTTCCCCCAAATCTAGATGCAACATCTTCTGCTCTCTACTCACAGGTGTGTTTTTATAGCACTTATCTCATTTTCTTCATTTCTTCGCCCCCGCTTTCCTACTAGGCAGCAAACTCCTCAGTGGCCCAGGCTCCACCATTCATTTTTGATCAGCAGCTTCAAGTACAGTGCCTGCATGTAGTAGGTGCTCAATTAATGAAGAATGAGTAAGCACTGCAATTTTCTGCTGAAATACCGGAAGCTCAAGAAGGACCTGGTGGCATACTTGTCAATTATTTTTGCAACAAGAAAAAAAAATCCTTTCTTCTAATGCAATGCTCAGATCACCCTTAGGAATGAAGGTGAAAGAAGCCCTGAGTGGAAAAAGAAAATATGCATTTTTCTTCCACAAACCTGCCTTCAGCTCCAAAGAGGTGCTGCTTCTAGCAATAGCAGGATAAATCAAGTAAGTGCGCATGGAAACTTTGAAAAGAAAGAGGACTCAAAATGCCAAATTACTGGCCAATCCAGTGCTAGTAGAGCCACATAGTCAGACCTTTTCTGAGAGTCCTGATGCTGCTGTAAGAGTTGGAGAAGACACCTGGGAGAGGGAGCTTGTATAAAAGGCATTGCCTCTGTCAATAATTTGACATAACATAGGTGAAATCTCCCTAGTAAAGAACTCCGCGTCGCGTTGCCCTGCTAGCTTACAGAGGACTAAGAACTAAATGTAAAGTGGTAAGAAGATTTCTACTGCAAATTTTTTAAGGGGTAGGGCCAGGAGCTCTATTGACATCTGTGATTCTCTAACCTTTGTGACCCCTTGTAAACCCAGAACCAGCACAGCCTGGAGGGTGAAGTAGTACCTCCCCCATCTCACCACTCTCCTGAAATTTGAGCCAAGGCCCATGTGGCTGCAGATCTAATGTTCACGGGTCCATAAGGGAATCCAGGAAGCCATTCCCTGATGAAGTGTGCACTCTCCCTCCCCAAAGGTAGACTGACTGCTGGAAGATGAAATCGTCCTAATCGCAGTTGGCGGGGGGTAGGAGCTGGTGAAAGGCGAGGGATCATGAAGTTAACTGGTGACCTCTCAGTTTCCTCCATTTATAGGCCTCCTTTTATTTCTACTTGTAATATTAAATGGAAAACAGATTGAGAGGCAGGAGAAATGACGGCATGCCACTTGGAACAACCGGCCGAGTTGTCACCTCGAAACTGCACAGTTCACTTGTATCCCCAGAGTAAGGAGGAAAGGTCCTGGGGGAAGGCCTGACACCTGGCCTGACCACAGAGGATGCGAAGATAGTGTCAGGGAAGAAGACTGCTCCTGTTGTTTTGTCTCTCTCCCCGCATTGTCAGCATGCAGGTGTCTGACCCAAGTATGTCTTCAGAGGGAAATCATGGATGTCTGCCTCACACAGCAAACAATCATGCAGAATATTTTACATTTTCGACTCTGATTATGAATCCGTAACAGCTAACATATTCTTAGGATGGACTTTCTGTGGAGAGAATGCTTAAAAGTCCCAAGAAGTCTCTTTAGCGCCAGTGCAGCCAGATACTTAAACACCATATTTTCTTCCATCATGAAAATATTTTAAATTTATATTGCTCGGATGGTCAAGATAAGGACATACAAGTTCAATTTCTTCCATGAAAAGGAGATTTTAAAAGCCTAGTGGTTCTATTTTAGTAATAATGTAAATAAAAATAAATTTTTAAATAGTACCTAAACTATAAATTTACTCATGTGCCAAGAGAATGCCTGAAATATAGGACATGGATGGCATAATATTTGGTTAAGAAGTTGCATCTTTGTTAAAAAGAGAGATTCTATTAATAAGCAGAGTTCACTTCTGAAAAAAAATATTTCTAGTAATACCTTATTAACTGGTTTTCAAGGATTTATAGGTAGAATAATAAAAATTAAAGATTCTAAAGAAAAGATCAGCCATATTATAAATCTCAAGTTCTTCCTTAAACTTAAAAAATAAAACCTCATGCATTTTTTGGATTGGTTGTGAGTCTTTCTGTTTCTGAGAATAGTTCCTCCCAGGTCTCTATTTTATTGATGGCGGTGCCGTGCAGCAAAGCAAATTCACATTAGTCAGAATTTCAGGTGTACAATTTTGACCCTTGTAACAATTTGAGGTCTGTAATTTCTGTCATTATATTTCTTGATCTAGGTCTGAAATAACTGTAGCATTGCTTTTAGAAAATAAAACAACTGATGGATCGTGCCATCTATGGCAGCATTTGTTCAGCATTTGGTACAAACGGGAGAAAAAAGATACAGAATGCATGGATTGATTTTCAAATTACCTCAATATTTTGAAAACATTTTCACCTGCATGCTGAGAATGCTAAGAATGGCAAGGAAGGCAATTGTGCATTTGCACAGCCTCCACTGCATTCATTTATAAATTACCTCATCACTGACTGAAATTAACACTGATTCTTACAGGCAATTTCTCAATTTCCAATGCTAATTACATTTTTTTTACTTTTAAATTCTGTACCACCTGTTTTGGGCAAGACATCTTAGGCAGCGCGACCGCATTTAATCACAATTTTAATTAACCGCCCTGTAGATGTGAAAAAGAAGCAATTATAATGTAGATGAATGATGATTTTTCTGCATTAAATTGTTTTGTTTCCCTGGTATGTTGATTGTAACACAGCACACAAATACAGTAACTGTACAATTTTTTTCCTATTGTAATTTAGTAATTGTTTTTGGAAAACCAGTTTGGGAATGAGTGACTTCATCTGTTTACAAATTGATTGATACTGTTCACTCCCTGATTGCTGTGGCGTATATTTTGGTATTGCACAGCCTAGCATAAAATATAATTAGGGACGCACAGGCTTTGCAGCACCATTTTGGAATCTGAAAATCAACTGTAACCGAAGTATGTTTTCCTTGAGCAGACTAGTATCAGTTGGGGCTGATGAAATGATAATCAAAACAATGGGCTTTCCAATGCCACCACTAGTAGAGATCCTGGGTTTCGATCAGATAGTCTAATACGGTAAGTTTATGAATGACTCTGTACTAGGCCTGGGAGCTGGGGGCTGGCAAGTCTGAAGCTTGCACGCCTCAGTCAGATCTGTATCACAAGAAGCATACAAGTGAGGTAAGGGAACAATGATGGAAAATAAAAGAGTGGCTGCTTTGGAAATGAGAGGATCGTTCCAGCCACCCGGGCACAATGCACTGATGTGCTGTAGCTCTAGCCTATCTCACCTCTACACTGTGATACAATGAGATCACATTCATGCTCCTGGCTTGCGGATACTGATCGCTCAAGCCCTAACTCGTGGCAGAGATATTCAAAGATCTTATGTACATGAAGCAGAACTTGTTCCTCACTGGGCCAGGGGTGGGATGGGGGAAACCTCAGCCACCCCTCTCTGTTTCCTTGAAACCTCTTGCTGAAGAATGGCTAGAAGGCCTTATTATTCTCGCAGGAATTAGACATTCCTTCAAGAATGCCCTATACTCACACCACACCCGCTCCCACTTGTACAGAAGTTCTCAGTAAATACACTTCATTGGTATCCTAGGGCTGGAGCCTCCCTCAAATCATCCAGTGAACAACTCTGAAGGGTGCTTTCTTGGATGAGC